>NC_143137.1:78849469-79152500 GCF_059928025.1 Delphinapterus leucas
TCAATGTGTGAAAATTGATGCTTTCCGTTGTGGGACTCTTGTTCTTATGGCTACAGTGTTTCTTTTCTGGCTTTCGAACAGCAAAATGCCCAAATTATGAAAGTCACAATATTAAACCAATTAGGACACAATTGTCCACACCCAGCTTGCACGAAAGTCATTATCTACAGCTAATGGTAACATTGGGTCTGTCCAGCCCTCAAATTACTAGAAGCATTAATGCTTAGATTACATCAAGAGCTAAAAGAGCCTAACAATATTTTTGACAGTGTATTCTGTGATTGAGTTACAGTATCACTAGGTAACACACTTCTCAAACTGCAAATTGCCTTAATGTTGGAATGCTTTTCTCTAACCGGTGTGAAGAGGTGTGGTGTTCTAATTTTATGTCCCCCACTATTACTATGTCAACTCCCTGGGAAATATGGCAAAGGTAGAGTGATAGAGCTTCATGTAGGAGTTTTGCATCTAATGTTTTACTATTTAACAGGATCTGCGTGTAATATTTGCTAGGGAAGAATACGTTTGTAAAGATGAGTGCTTCCAAAAAACATCACCCTATTTCTTTTAAATTAGTGTAAAATAACAAATGTACAGCAAAAGACTTTTTTTTTTTTTTTTTTAAATTTGCTCCTAGTGTAGGGTGTTGCAGTTTCGGATGGATTTACTACTTCAGTGGGTGTAGAAACAAGCCTTCATTACTTCCGTAACTGTATCAAGCACTGAAATATAAATTAAAATTTATGAATATTGTACCTTTAAGACCTTGGTAAACAACGTGAAGTTGCTGTTTACTATGCTCACTGACAGATTATCCTAATGGGTTTCTGTAAAGAGGGGAAGGCAGGCAAAAGATACAGTCCCTTTCTTTGAAGAAAAGAATGAAAACTCAAAACATTTTAAGTTATTTATAATGCAAAAGGTCATTGCTTACCAGGTCCGGCAAGTCAAATGAAGCTTGTTTTTAAAATTGCAAACTCTTACAGAGGCAAGCTTTAAAAATTAGTCCATAAAATTTAGTTTAAGATTGAACTGTGACTTGTTACACAAATTTTGGAATCACTTGTCATCTACAGAAAGTAATATGTATAATTTTCTACCTTACTGTGATCTTGTAGAATTACTATATTCTATAGAGACCATAATGTTAAAAGTTGTAGAAAAACAGGTAAAATTCAGGGCATCACAACAATATGCAATGATCAATGGAATAACTACTAACAATGGAATTGTATATAATTTTTTATTCATAATTTATTCAGTCAATATTTTTTGAGCACCTACTCTGTGCTACATGCACTGTGTTACATAGAAGAGTTGCAAGGAGGCACAAACATATATGGTGCTGCCCAAATGACACTTACTGTCTAGTTGGGGAGAGAGATAGTAAACTAAAGTATGGCAAAAGTAAACATATAGACTTTCACCCTATGACAAATGCTATGAGGCAAAAAGAATATTATGAAAAATTTAATAGTGAGACCTATCGTAGATTCTCACATCAGGGAAGACATTTAAATTGAAATGTAAAATTCAGGTTAGCCAGGTAGAAGGGGAAGGAGGGATTAGAATATTCCAGACCAAAGTTATAACATCTGCTAAAGACCTCAGACAAAAGAGCACTATAGTTCTAAGTGTGACAAGGGAGGGAGGAGTTAATAAGATATTGGGCCTAACATGGCAGGGACTTGAGCAAAGGAGTTGCATGATATGGTCCAAATTTTAAGAGGATCCTCCATTGATTATTCTGTGATCAATGCATTGAAGAGTGGAGTCAAACTTATTTGGAATTCTGTTGTATTAATCGAGGTAAGAGAGAAGAGTACTTCAACTAGGTTGGTAGTGGTGGCCGTTGAAAGGTGTGTGGTTGTTTGAGATGTATTTAAGGGAAGAATTGACTGTGACTTTCTCGATTTGGATAGCAAATCGAGAAAAACTGTGTTTCATAATATTCTGTGAATTTCTTTGTTTTTTTGAGTGAAGCCATCTTAATTTTATTTCATTTTTTAAACATCTTTATTGGAGTATAATTGCTTTACAATGGTTTGTTAGTTTCTGCTTTATAACAAAGTGAATCAGTTATACATATACATATGTCCCCATATCTCTTCCCTCTTGCGTCTCCCTCCCTCCCACCCTGCCTATCCCACCCCTCTAGGTAGTCACAAAGCACTGAGCTGATCTCCCTATGCTATGCGGCTGCTTCCCATTAGCTATCTATTTTACATTTGGTAGTGTATATATGTCCATGCCACTCTCTCACTTTGTCCCAGCTTACCCTGCCCGCTCCCCATATCCTCAAGTCCATTCTCTACTAGGTCTGCATCTTTATTCCCATCTTGCCCCTAGGTTCTTCTGACCATTTTTTTGGTTTTTGGTTTTTCTGGATTCCATTTATATGTGTTAGAATACGGTATTTGTTTTTCTCTTTCTGGCTTACTTCACTCTGTATGACAGATTTTAGGTCCATCCACCTCACTACGAATAACTCAATTTTGTTTCTTTTTATGGCTGAGTAATATTCCATTGTATATATGTGCCACATCTTCTTTATCCATTCATCTGTTGATGGACACTTAGGTTGCTTCCATGTCCTGGCTATTGTAAATAGTGCTGTAATGAATATTGTGGTACATGACTCTTTCTGAATTATGGTTTTTTCAGGGTATATGCCCAGTAGTGGGATTGCTGGGTTATATGGTAGTTCTATTTGTAGTTTTTTAAGGAACCTCCATACTGTTCTCCATAGTGGCTGTATCAATTTACATTCACACCAACAGTGCAAGAGCGTTCCCTTTTCTCCACACCCTCTCCAGCATTTATTGTTTGTAGAATTTTTGATGATGGCCATTCTGACCGGTGTGAGATGATATCTCATTGTAGCTTTGATTTGCATTTCTCTAATGATTAATGATGTTGAGTATTCTTTCATGTGTTTGTTGACAATCTGTATATCTTCTTTAGAGAAATGTCTATTTAGGTCTTCTGCCCATTTTTGGATTGGGTTGTTTGTTTTTTTGATATTGAGCTGCATGAGTTGCTTGTATGTTTTGGAGATTAATCCTTTGTCAGTTGCTTCATTTGCAAATATTTTCTCCCATTCTGAGGGTGGTCTTTTCATCTTGTTTATGGTTTCCTTTGCTGTGCAAAAGCTTTTAAGTTTCATTAGGTCCCATTTGTTTATTTTTGTTTTTATTTCCATTTCTCTAGGAGGTGGGTCAAAAAGGATCTTGCTGTGATTTATGTCATAGAGTGTTTTGCCTATGTTTTCCTCTAAGAGTTTGATGGTGTCTGGCCTTACATTTAGGTCTTTAATCCATTTTGAGTTTATTTTTGTGTATGGTGTTCGGGAGTGTTCTAATTTCATTCTTTTACATGTAGCTGTCCAGTTTTCCCAGCACCGCTTATTGAAGAGGCTGTCTTTTCTCCGCTGTATATTCTTGCCTCCTTTATCAAAGATAAGGTGACCATATGTGCGTGGGTTTATCTCTGGGCTTTCTATCCTGTTCCATTGATCTATATTTCTGTTTTTGTGCCAGTACCATACTGTCTTGATTACTATAGCTTTGTAGTCTAGTTTGAAGTAAGGGAGCCTGATTCCTCCAGCTCCGTTTTTCGTTCTCAGGATTGCTTTGGCTATTCGGGGTCTTTTGTGTTTCCACACAAATTGTGAAAATTTTTGTTCTAGTTCTGTGGAAAGTGCCAGTGGTAGTTTGATAGGGATTGCATTGAATCTGTAGATTGCTTTGGGTAGTAGAGTCATTTTCACAATGTTGATTCTTCCAATCCAAGAACATGGTATATCTCTCCATCTATTTGTATCATCTTTAATTTCTTTCATCAGTGTCTTATAATTTTCTGCATACAGGCCTTTTGTCTCCTTAGGTAGGTTTATTCCTAGATATTTTATTCTTTTTGTTGCCATGGTAAATGAGAGTGTTTTCTTAATTTCACTTTCAGATTTTTCATCATTAGTGTATAGGAATGCAAGAGATTTCTGTGCATTAATTTTGTATTCTGCTACTTTACCAAATTCATTGATTAGCGCTAGTAGTTTTCTGGTAGCATCTTTAGGATTCTCTGTGTATAGTATCATGTCATCTGCAAACAGTGATAGCTTTACTTCTTCTTTTCCAATTTGGTTTCCTTTTATTTCTTTTTCTTCTCTGCTTGCTGTGGGGAATACTTCCAAAGCTCTGTTGAATAATAGTGGTGAGGGTGGGCAAGCTTGTCTTGTTCCTGATGTTAGTGAAAATGGTTTCAGTTTTTCACCATTGAGGACAATGTTGGCTGTGGGTTTGTCATATATGGGCTATATTATCTTGAGGAAAGTTCCCTGTATGCCTACTTTCTGGAAGGTTTTTATCATAAATGGGTATTGAATTTTGTCAGAAGTTTTCTCCGCATCTATTGAGATGATCATATGGTTTTTCTCCTTCAGTTTGTTAATATGGTGTATCACGTTGATTGATTTGCATACATTGAAGAACCCTTGCATTCCTGAGATAAACCCCACTTGATCATAGTGTATGATCCTTTTAATGTGCTACTGGATTCTGTTTGCTAGTATTTTGTTGAGGATTTTTGCATCTATGTTCATCAGTGATATTGGCCTGTAGTTTTCTTTCTTTGTGACATCTTTGTCTGGTTTTGGTATCAGAGTGATGGTGGCCTTGGAGGGTGAGTTTGGGAGTGTTCCTCCCTCTGCTATATTTTGGAAGAGTTTGAGAAGGATCGGTGTTAGCTCTTCTCTAAATGTTTGATAGAATGCACCTCTGAAGTCATCTGGTCCTGGGCTTTTGTTTGGTGGAAGATTTTTAATCACAGTTTCAATTTCAGTGCTTGTGATTGGTCTGTTCATATTTTCTATTTCTTCCTGGTTCAGTCTCGGAACGTTGTGCATTTCTAAGAATTTGTCCATTTCTTCCAGGTTATCCATTTTATTGGCATAGAGTTGCTTGCAGTAATCTCTCATGATCCTTTGTATTTCTGCAGTGTCAGTTGTTACTTCTCCTTTTTCATTTCTAATTCTATTGATTTGAGTCTTCTCCCTTTTTTTCTTGATGAGTCTGGCTAATGGTTTATCAATTTTGTTTATCTTCTCAAAGAACCAGCTTTTAGTTTGATTGATCTTTGCTATCGTTTCCTTCATTTCTTTTTCATTTATTTCTGATCTGATCTTTATGATTTCTTTCCTTCTGCTAACTTTGGGGTTTTTTTGTTCTTCTTTCTCTAATTGCTTTAGGTGTAAGGTTAGGTTGTTTATTTGAGATGTTTCTTGTTTCTTAAGGTAGGACTGCATTGCTATAAACTTCCCTCTTAGAACTGCTTCTGCTGTGGCCCATAGGTTTTGGGCCGTTGTGTTTTCATTGTCATTTGTTTCTAGGTATTTTTATTCTGTCAGTTTCTATCAATTTCCCTAGTAGTTAAAATCTCAAAGATATCTTAGTCACAATATTAAAATTGCTGGAACTAGCTAGAAGCCCTAGATCCTTAGAAAGGACTGCTAGTGCTATTTTCACACACACACACACACACACTTCATTAAAGTAGGTAAGCATTCAAAACCCACCTTTTAACTTTTTCCTAGCACATCTGCACTCCACAATCCCCTTAACCTTGTTAGATATTAGTCAGTGTGTGGTTATCAATGAAACCTTTTATGTGAATCTTAAATAGCATTCAACAGGCCCTAAACACAAGACTTTTGAGATCCCTACAGATGTTAGTCGTCTTTTAATAATGAAGTATGTTATTTCAACAGATGTAGATATTTGGAAAACAACTGATAGCTAATAGTTATACCTGCATTTTTGCACATAAACATATATATTGTAAAATAATGTTATAAGGATTTTGGAGAATTAGAGGTACCAGTGTGAAGGCAAAATAGAAGATTTTAATACTCAAAGGAATGTTAATGATCAGCATCCCTTCTAATACCATTCAAAAGAGTACATTTTTGTCCATTCATATGTTCCAGGTAGTGTTGCAATCGATAGAGCATTCAGTCACTTGCTCAAAATGTACTAATCTTGAAAATTACACTGCTGATTGCTAATTTGTCAGAAATTTAAAGAAAAAACAAAGCATTCCATACAAGTATTTTAAATCAGTGCTGGCATGCATAATAGACATTTCAAGTCTGCCTATCCACCGTTTCGTGGAAAGTTTAGTTACAGTAAAGATTTGGGCTTGATAATGTTATACAGAGTTCCTTTAACAAAAGAAATAGAGACATTCTTCAAGGATTAACATTTTATGAGTCAGGACGGGGGACTAGGACTTCCATTCAAATAAATATATGGGGAAAAATCCTATGGATAGAATACACAGCTGGTGAAAAACATAATATTCCCACATACATTTCATGTCTTTTTGACATGTGTATCTTCACTGTATACAGACGTATATACATACGGACTTTCCCACAGAAACATGCCACATACATAGAAATGGAATGTGTATTTTACAAATAATTCCTTCACAGACAATCCAGGCAATAAATACTAAGTGAAGTGATAAAACTATCTTTTTCTGTGGCTCACTCAATTATGCAACATTAACCTGAATCTTTTTTTCTAACAGATTATTTTGAAGGTACTTTCAAGTCACAGAATGACCAAGAATGAATGCTGTTATAGTTCTCCCAATAGCATTTTATTGTGTCACATTTTCAGGGGTTTATGATTACCTGTCATGAGGAAAGTTTTGGAAAAACTGGTTTTCTGCTGTAAGGCTCACAGGTGGAGACTTTAAGTAGGAACTAAATCCAAATAACTAAGTAGTTGTCCTAGCATGAGCAAAAATGGCATATTTTCATCACTCTAGGAAGTCAGAGAGTATAAACCTCATCATTTCTTTTTTCTTCCTGGTGCATCATGTAAGTATTGGTAACCTTTGATTCCAGAGGATGATACCAAAAAATGAGAAGAAAAAACACAATAAAAAGTTTTAGTTATAATTTACAAAATTCCACCCGGGAAAATTGTATAAAAATCTTAAAAAATTTGGAATCGTAATGTCTTCAGAAAGCAAAGGGCTTAAAGATATTCAGACATTACATCATTATTTTTCTTAAGTTTGCCTGAGAAATATTTAGGGGCAGGTATTTTAATGTGGTCTAACAGGGACAAAGAAAGACATAGAACAAATTTTGGCAAGGCGTAAGTTCCATCATAAATCAGCTGTAGCATTAAATATAGTATTCAGAACAAAACCTAAGCTTTCTGAATCTTCCTTAACTCTACAGTTAATCTAGATATATTTGAAAATAATATATTATGTTGCTTAAATATAAGAACAATGTTATTAATGTAACTCATCAGCAAATAGAATATATGCTTTAAAAGCTGTTTTACTGGATAAGTTAGAGTAGAAATATATTTAAAACATTTTGATTTTGACTTTCCTCATTCTCCCCTACATAATTAAAATAACCTAATGCGTGTAAAGACAAAACAATAATGAAGCCAAGAAGACTGTATTTGGTAACCCCTCAAGGCAGTATTTGATACAAGTTGACACAATCTGTAATCCCCTACCTTAGAGAAATTCCCAAAGTGAAAAAGATGGCCTACTTGAGGTCCAGTGTTTTTGTCAAGTTGTTTGGGAAGAACAAGGCACACCTGCCCAAAGTACATCAACTTCGTAAAATGTAGAAGCTCTGGACTGGGAAGGCATAGAGTTGATGAAAGCTAAAATATATTCAGATTCTCCCAGAAACTTTGGAGTAACTTAAAAAAAAAAAAAGCTATGAAAATCGAATGGGAATTGAGAACATTTGAGTCTAATTAAGAGAGACACTATTTTTTGTAGCCTTGGATATGCTGATCCAACCATAGGAAGAATCCTGCATAAGGAAAATGTTGCATGGGAAAGCGTGTTGATAGATAGGTCTTGAGTTGGAAGTATGAGGTCACTGGTTTATATCCTGAGGAGAAAACCTGGACATATTCCATGAAAAACAGCTGCTTTAGTAAAATGTAATGTCTTACACACAAGTGGAATTAAACTAGCTACTGTCATTTTAAGAATTCCACAACTCTCCAAGAGAGGTGGATGTTTGGACTCAAGCCTTTCAGATTTGCTGCTTCAGCACGAAAGTATAATTTTCCTTGAAATAAATCAATAAGAGAAAAAAATACATTTCAGTCAGAGTATATACTTTATGACTTGAATTATTTACATTTATTGAGACATGATTTATGGCCCAGGATGGGGGCTATCTTGTGTTTCATGTTTACTTGAAATGAATGTATATTGTATTCTTGTTTGGTGGAGGGTTCTACAAATGTCGACTAGGTCAAAGTGGTTGACAATGTCATTTAAGTTTTCTGTATCGTTGCTGATATATATATATATATATATATAAATATTCTATCAATTATTTGAAAAGGATTGTTGATATCTCTGAATATAAAAATATTTCTTTGTGTAGTTCTGTCAATTTTTGCTTTGAGTATTTTGAATCCCTCTTATTAGGTGAATAAACATTTTCTATTATTATGTCCACTTAGTTTTAAAAAAGTGTAGGTTTTTTTCCTGCCAGCTCTGTAGAACTTCAGAGATCCCCCAAGACCATATTTGACTTCCACTGAGAAGTGTCTTCCCAACTATGGGAGTAGGGGAGTTGGGCTTGATTCCACCATTCTCTGGATCTCAGCACACCCCACCCACGCTCACCCTACCCCTCCTTTTTTAAATACCATTCTTATTGTTTTAATATTTTTACAGGGATATATTATCATTTTAATAAAAAATAATGTTTAAAAACAAAAACATTACTCCTCCCCCCCAGTTTCAGATCCTTTTAAGTTGTGTTTCCTATACTGAAGATAGTTACCGACTGCTGGGCCGCACCCCACAGGCCTGCAAGCCTGTAGTTGCCCCGCCTTCAGACCGAAGAAGAAACCCAGAGACAGTGACAGAGACATCAATTTATTGGACAGGGGAATCTTAAGCCAAAGAAGTTCTGGAGGGACACTCCACCATTTACAGCAGAGGGCAGGCAGGACATGTCTACAGTCTTCTCTACCGGGGGAGGAGGCTACCATTTACAGAGGGAATTGACATCAGGTTGGCTCATCAGTTACCAGGGAAACCAGGAGCTGGGACACGCCCCTCACAGCCCCTCAGGTTAACGAGCATCACAAGCGCAGATGTTTCCCTTTAATAAACTAGCAGGTGGAGCTATTCTGGCCTAAAGGGCATGGGGCAGGCACGTTCGTGTGAGTAGGGTGCAGATGAAGCAGGGACTGGTCCAGAGTGGATGTACAAAGAGCAAGAGAACAGTCATCTTGAGTGGCTGACCGTACACCAACCCCCTGGGATTGGGTGGACGCCAGCTGGTTCCTTTCCTTGCCTGGTGCCGCTCACGCCAATTGAAGGAGACCAGGTTCGGCAGAACAGAAATTTTATTTGTTGATCAAGGTATGGGAAGGGAGAAAGACCCCTTCCTCGAAGGGGATGGAGGCGGGAAACTTTTAAGGGGAGGGTGTGCCATCAGAATTGCGGAAAGGGGTGGAGACTTACAGAAATAGCTGGAGCATGTGCAGTCCTTTGCACATGGCAGGCACTAATTGTGCCTAGCAAAGTGCAGGTCCCCATTTGAACGGAGGTCTCAGGGTGGTAAGGAAGCAAAGGAAACTTTCCAATCCTTTGGGTCTTGTCTGCGCAGGCGCGGCCCTCGTGGTCAGACTGGAACCGGTTCAGGGTGGTTGACTGTCGCCATCTTGGCCCTGTCTGGCTGCGGCAGATTCAGCGGTTTTGCTTCTGTGGCGTCTGCCTTCGTTTCTGTTAAACTGGCACAGCTGTGGGCATGGGCTGACGGATTGTGGTGTGGAGAAAAGAAAGTAGGTTAGTCTCTGTACTGGCGTGGGTCTCTTTCTGGGGACAATAGGACGCCGTCAGAGAGCCCCAGGCCACTTACTGGTAGATAATTCAGCCTCCGCAGCTGGACCCAGGTGGGGCCCCATGCGCCATCATGCTGTACCCATGGCTCCGGGGCCTGGCCTGGTGGAGAACCCTGACTCACAGGACTGGCAAAGCCACTGCACAGGACGCGCGGAAGGGAAACAAACGGGTAGGTTGCCCTGGGGCCCGGCTGTGGAGATGCCAGGTTGGGCATACAGTAGGTGCTGACAAAGTGCTTAGGGATTTGGAAGCTTCGCCCTGCGCAAGCCTCACTGGAGGTTTTGTACAGCAGATCCTTCTCGTGCCAGGAGCAACGCTCTATTTAAAGGGCATTTCAGGGAAGCCAGCTAGCACCCGCATAGTTATGATTACGGGTCCCAGAATTTGGTCTGTGTCTGAAGGGGCCGAGAGCAGGAGCTGGGCAGGAAGTACCACCCAAATGTGAGTTTTAGGCCTGACCGGACCCCTGCCTGCCTTTGAGAGCGGGCACTGTCCTCTTAGCTTGGGGGCCTGGCTATCAGCTCATGCTGCCCACGAGGCTCACTTCCCCACCTGCCTGGCAGGGATGATGCTCATCCTTCAGAAAGGCCTGCCTGGCAGGAGGATCCTGAATGCAGTGGTCAATTAGCTGTGTCTGCCGTGGGTGCAGGAGGGAGGAATGGCTACATATGTGCCCAGAATTTGTCATCACTCATCTAAATGCCTGGTCAAGGCCCCACCTGAGATTCTGCTCACACAGAAAAGCATCACAAGACAGAGGTGTCAGCTAATGGCTACACGCCGGCCTGTGGCTACAGCCCTGTGGATGGCCGTGAGGACCCAGCTGGCCTAAATACACGAGAGCAGCTACACTCACCCACTGAGCCACCCCCAGGAAGGCTCCCCACCCCCCCACCACGACATATGGCCGCCTTTCTTGCCCTAAGGCCGATTATGTATATCAGAGAATTGACATATATATATATGTGCCTGATATATATTACAATACATACAGTGTTTTTACAAAATGTACCATTTTACAAAAAAATGAGTTGGCTGAAATGTACAGGTATAGATATATTTTAAAACCAAGAAGCAAAAACAAAAAAATGGTCTCTTGAAACAAAGTGACTTTGTTTTATTTTTCAATTCTAGACGTATGATTTAAATTCTGGGAAATCATCCAAATTTTTTATTCAGACAATGGCTATTAATCAGTTTTGGCTGAATTTGATATTAAATATTTGTTAAGTATGTGTTTCACTAATTTTATGGCCTTTCTCAGTGTTCTATTTAAATAGATCCTTTTTTTAAAATTTGGAAATGTATATTTTTTTACAAATTAAAATTATACTAAGGAATCTACCGAAAACATGGGGTATTGTTATTACAATAGTGTTACCCTCCAGTAATTAATGGAATTGAAGACAACACTAGTGCACAAAGAAAGGAACTGGTCTGTACTCAGTTTTCACAATACTTAGCCTAGGTAGATAATGTCTATGATTTCAAGAAAATTCCCACCAAACTTTTTCCCAAATATTTTAACATCCCATTATTTATTCATGTTATATTTTTAATAATCAATTTCTGCCATTAATATGATAGCATCTCCCTGAATATTCCTTGAAAAAGAATGCTTTTGTATTAAAAGGAAAAAAGAGACTCAGTGTCATACAAGGTAGGTAAACATTGGGTTTAATAGTTTCCTTAAGCAAATTTCCTTACCTCCAAAAGTCTTCAATGTCTTAATTTGAAGTATAATATAATGATATATGTAGTATTCTCTCAAACTCGTTTTCTCATGGAATCCTTTATTCCATGAAGCATCAGAAGAAACTTGTTTTATAGAAATATACCTGTATAGCATCATTCATTCATTCATTCATCTACATGTATGTTTGCTTTCATTAGGCAAAGAGACAGGATCAACAGTTCTTAATATATAGATAATGTCAAGTAAACGTCACAGAAAATATTTTCTAACTTTTGTCTGGGATACTTAAGATTTTATACCCACATGCTTTTCCTGTTTAGTTTTCTGTTTACTAATCATAAGAAATATAGTAGAAGGTAGAAAGAAAATAAAAGACTTTATGATTAAAATTAAATTTCACTACAGTATTATTTTGAACCTCAACTAGAGTATTTAAAGAGGAAGTTCATGATAGAATTAATTAATTAACAAAAAATACATTTAAGAAAAGATGGGCCACAAAAACAGTATAAGGCCAAGTATAAGAATCCATTTAAGCAGAGATTAAAACATGCGCGTTTTTATTTTTTATGGTCTTTCTTTTGGGAAGAAAATAGGCATTTTTTTAATCCCCATTTTGTCCTCACATGAGTTTAATGTAAGAGTTCTAAGGTCAATGATAATTCTGCTGTAATGTATATTAAATCAATGTGTGTACTTTTTCTGAATGTTACAAGTCAACTGCTGATAGTTCAAACGCTCTCTCTTTCTTTGATGTCTGCAAGGATGATAACCAACTGTACGGGATGTGGATGATGTGCCTTTCCTGATAGATCCTCTTTTGACTTAAAGTCTGTTGATTGCTTCTTTTGCAATAAGAGCATTTTCAGCTACCTGAATCAAGACTTTCATAATATCACTTACTGGTTCTTGACAGCTAATGAAGTGTCAAAGCAGGGCTGATAAACTCCAGAGCCTATCAAGAGGGCTGAGTGTAGCATTTTTTAGATTCTGATTTACTAAATGAGGTGGAAGTCATTATGTTCATCAAACAAACTCAACTATGAACTTTTAAACTAATTTCTTGATTTTTTTAAGGAGAAGTAATTTCTTCTTATTGAGTACTTAGAAATGGTAAAGCAACAGTTATATTGGGAAAAATTAGAAAATCTTTCTCAATTTTGTAATTATACTAGTTTCTACCACTTTTTGAGTTTTATCAGTAGTGGCATTTAACTTAATAAGAAACAAACGCCTGTTTTAAATAACACCCTTACAACATTAATATAAAATGAAAATAAATTTTTAAAATCTTGGAAATCTTGTTAAAAATGCATTGCTGCTTAGGGACACAGCCAAATACATAACCTCAACTTTTAAAGCAAGTTTTGTGAGGTGGAAGTTCATAAGTTGCTCTTTTCATAACAATTGATTAATTTGAATAGAAAGTTAAAGTATGTGTCTTTGAAAAAATAAACATGTTCCAATTTTAAGTATATAAAATTACTTTCTATTATTTAATCCAAAGTTTAGTGATAACAATATTGTTATAAAGACATGATCTACAAAGATAATCTGTTAACTATTAACATGCAAAATAAACAAGTATCAGGAAAATGAAAGTATTAAGATATCAGTGACCTTAGATAATGTTAAAGGACTCTAGTTGCTCACATTGAACTACTCCGAGGGTTTTATTAGGACCGAATAGCACTAACACACACTTTCTCTCCCTGCAGGTCTAAAGGCAAATTTTACCCCTGTTATTCTCTGCATTCAGACTGATGGGAGTGTCTAATTTTGAGTGTGTATTGTGGCCAGCAGGGATTAAAGGGAGGTCATGTTTCGCTCTAAAGAAGGTTTATTACTTATCATTCTAACATTGTTATTAGTGCTTTGTTTTGGTTTTTCTTTTGCTGTTTGTTTTTTTTTAAGAGGAAAACAGCCACATTTCTTGATGAAGTATAGAAGAAAGTTTAAAAAGAACTTAAGCTGTTTTTTTTTTTTTGCCTACTCTTGAAAAAGAAGTAAATCTGTTTCTGAATTAGATGTTTGTCTTGTGGGGATAAACGTCTCTGTGTCTTATATTGGTCTAGAGAATCTTCAGTGTCTGCTGTCCTGTCCAGTCCAGAGATGTGCTTGATTTAATGGGCCCTGGGAGAGCAAGGATTTTCCACAAAACAAGCTGGATTTTTAGCTTCATCCTAGGGAATCGCTTAGTTGTCCTTTGGGCTCTTAAACCAAACCTGGCTCACATTATATTTAATTTCAATCCCAGAACAGTTCTAAACACGACCCAATCTTGGAATACATTTACAGTAGAATGTTTTTGGAAAAGAGAATAGAATAATTTAAACTTGTCTCATTTTCTGTGTAAGGTAAAATTCTTAAATTATTTTGTTTCTATACAAAATTAATTTTAGAAGTAGTACTATCAGATAACTTTACAAAAAAATTATTTTGGCAGAGAAGAATATAGGAAAACTTAATTTTTCCCAAATTATCTACATAATAATCCTGTTTACCCCCTTTTCATTTGTGTATGTAGAAAAATTATAAAATGTCAGTGAATTGTTATGAACTAATTTCATTAGGGCACCTGACTTCCATTGCTTAATTAGTTCTGAAATGTGCTCACTTCAAAATTAAATACATTATTAGGGGAAAAATACTTGTGGAGTTCCATCATAAATAGGATATTATTGTCACTAAGATTAGAATGTCCCCAGAACACATTGTGTGGTTTCATCTAGAGACTCTTTGAGTTCATTGGTTTTCAACACCATCCTCTCTCATCTCCTTCCTACCCCTCTGCAGGGAAATCTGATTCAAACAAAATCCTTTTATAAGTAAGCCTGAAGCCTTCATGATCAAAATGTATTCATTCTAGTTATAGAGGTGGGACATGCCAAGTGAATGCCCTCCCTCCCCACATCCCCCAGAAATGACAATTAAAAAAACATCTCAGGTGAACAACTTCTATTTTTCAACTGACAAACTTAAATTGCATTTGTTTGTGGCACTCAGATACTATATAGTTGAGAGAATGAAGAGACTAGGAGTAGTAAGGGCAGCAGGATAAATGTGTTATCTAACCCATATGCACTATTATACATGATAAACATATCCATTTTATCCACCTAATTGGAAATCCATCTATTCATTCATTCAGTAAACATACAGTAAACACCTTTGTCAGCCAAATCTGGGGTTTAGGTAATTCGTATCCCCAGCCACACACAGCTGCCTCTTGGATTTGGTTACTTGATTTATCCTTGGGAATATTCACATCATCTCCTGGACTTCTTTGTGACCTTCTCTCTCCCTCACAGCTCTAAGAATTAAATAGATTCTTGTCTCAGTTACAAAGGGACACCCACAAACACTGAATTACATATGTTCTCCAGTAAGTTCACACTTGGACATACCAGTTTTTGTCAGTGATTAAGGAAAACTTTTTTTGCTCCCATAAATGTGTTTTGGGATGGAAATAATGGAAAAATACTGATGAAATACTCAGTTTATTTCTTCAATAAAAGATCATTTGCTCAGCATTAAGGCAATTCAAATAAATCATTCTTAAGCAGTTAAAAAAAATTCTTATAGTGAGCATATGCAACACATAATGGGTGACTAAGTGGTTTATAACTAATTCTCCGTATGTGTATATTTTACACAGTTTTGTTACTGGAGAAATGAAATATTCAATGTGTAAGTATCAGAATAAGTTTGCTTTCTTTTAGTCATGTGGAGAAATGCTAGTTATTTGAAGAACACACTGAAACATATGCTGTGGTTTCAGCATTCCATGTAAATGGAATGACCAAGACTGCCTGAAAAATCAAACTTTCAATTATATTAATCAGATAAGCATCCTTTTTTTTTTCCTTTGCTAATGATACAATGCTTACCACTCATAGGCAGTTAATGCACAGTTGCTGGTGAACTCATTGATGATGGAAACCTGCCTGTAAAGGAGCCTTACAAATAAAACAAAAGACAGAATCTGGAAACAAATTTTAATCCTAGATCACTAGCCCATCACTTAAAGCACCAAATTAAACTGATTTGAATTGTAAAAGAAGTATCTACATTTCAATTCTAAATTTTTACTGACTAATCGTCTTGCACAGAAATGAGTGATCAGTTATAATATATGTTTGTATTAATAATTTTTGTCCACATTGAAACAGTTGATTTATATAATAATGACATTTAAACTTTCATTGTTATTCTTCCAAGAAGTAAAAATTAACATTATGCATTAGTTATTTTGTAAATTGTTTCCAACTTTTTTTTTTGATTATATGCCTGTGCCCTAAACTTACTGCCATTAGCTATCAGGCAGCAAAAATAAGGAGAAAAAATTAAAGTCACAATTTTTTAGAGATTTATTTAGAAAGAGGATTGAACTGAGAGCTAGGAGACCTGAATTTAAACCTGGCCTTTGCATCTGTTAATGGTAGAGTCACTCATGCTCTTTTGCAAATGGAGGCAATCAGACTACAATCTAAAGTAGATCTCAAATTCAATAATTAATTATCTAGTTAGTCATTTCCTCTACAGATAATTAGACCCATATGCCACCGTGGTAACTTTATATCTAAAAGAACTAAACACATAGTCTAATGCCCATGCAGATAAATGGCATGCAGTTAATGCGTTCGTGTGTGTAATGGTCAAAGTGTGTGAGGCATCAGAGGAGGGAGTGATACCTACTAATTCTCAAGGCTTTCATAGGAGAGATGGCTTCTAACTGTACCTTGAAGCATGAGAACATGGAAAATAAACTAGAAGCAAGAGGGGGGAGGCTAGATTTAGAGAAGAGTAAAGTGGCCATTTCTGATAGAATTGTGGGAACTTATAGAAATAGGCATAGAACAAGGTAGCAAAGGAAGATTAGGGACTGTGACTTTTATTAGGGAGACTGAGCGAAGGTGATAGTGGTGGGTGTAGGTGCTTTTTTTAAAAATAAAAACATTACATTTTTGAAATTGGCTCTGGTCAATTTTTTTTATAATGCCTTGAACAATATGTTAAAATTGAGAGGAATTGAAGATAGGGGACCAGTTAAACTATTGCTATAAACTATAGCAATAAACTATTGTTATTGCAATAATTTCTGTGTTTAATGTTACTAAACAAAACTCTGAAAAACTTTATTCATATGATTATTATATATAAAATGACTATAGTAGTGCTTAGCACATAGAATTTTTTAAAATAGCCACATTATAAATAATTTAGGGTTTAGATGGCATAATTTTATTGGTTATTTGAATGTAATATATAATTAGAAAATCTAGTCTATAATCTGACATATAATACGTATCACAACATTTACTTATTCCTAGATGTTATTATATTTACTTTTTCTGAGTTTTTGCTGCCTTTTTTTTTTAAAAGGTGTTTCAAATACTATTTATTGAGACACTTGCTTCTATGTGCCAAGACTAGGTATATACCAGGAAAAGGTTCTAGGATTAGGAATACAAATATAGGTAAAAGCAGCATATTTTAACTCTAGAAAGGGAGCCAAAAAGATAAAGCGGTGATTAACCTACATTATTACATGGTACTGTTTCACAAAGGAAGGCATGATATACTGTCCCTTAGAAGGCTGGAGAATTCACAGGAGAGGCGTAACCTAGATCCTGAAATCTGAGTAGGTTCACACGGTAAGTGAACACGGAAACCATTGGGAGATAGACCACATTCTAAGCTGTGGTAACTATAGATAGCAGACCATTGAGGTAACTGGAAACAGTTCTACCCATGCATGTGTGTGTGTGTGTGTAAATATATATATTTATAAATCGTTATATATAGATACATACGCACAATCTACTGGTGAACGAGCCCAAAAACGTGTGGAACATACAAAGGGCTCAAATGATATGTTGGAAATTTCTAGGCAGGTTTTAAAGAGGCAAGTGATGTAATATCTGTGCTTTCAAGTTTGATCCATTCCTTGTTTGAATGACTATATTACTAAGAAGTTGTTATTGCTGTAGTTTCTTGAATTGATGGGTGGTCTGTATCCTTAAACCTTGCAAGTTTCACAATGTCTGATATTGCCTCTCTTTCTTGCTGGGTATAAACTTTTTGAGTCACATATGTTTTCAGTTGGGTATTTGCACAAATTCCTTTTTTGTTTTCTGGCAAATAATCTTGCTTTCAATAAGGATGAAGCCCACCTGATAACTTTACTTCAATAGGTGACTGAGTTTTTATTAATGGATTCCAAATATATTCTTTATTTAGGAAGTTCCATAACTTATCCTCTGTAAGATTAGATTTTCCTGGAAGATGGTGACATTTCAGTCTGCAGATATGTTTATTTTTAGGTTTTATTTCCTATCTTTTATTCTTATTATCTTCCCAATCAATTTCATCTCTTTCAATGAAAATTTGATTTTGTTATTACTTAGTTTGGAACTTTGGCAACAAGACTCAATCCTCTCTCTTCTTTGTCAGTTCCTCTTTGCTATGCTTTTCAGTTGCATTTTGGTCAACTTTTTATCTCCTGACAGTGAGTGAGCGAGCTGGAGGAGTTCACTCTCTCACTGTTGGAGTATACAATTGTTGTTTTGACTTGAAAACAAGCTTCACATTTTTTAATGTATTTTCTTCTAGGAAAATTTATTCTTTCATATTTTGGCGCTTGGTGTGTGTCTTGTGAAACTCCATCAAAGACACAGTGGAGTAGTCTGGTGTTCACACCTTCTACTCCTGCTTTCACTGTAGCTTACCTACAGTGATTTCCTTTAGTAGAAGGATAATGCACACACAATAAATATTGAGCATGTGTGTGTTATTAGAACAGTACTTGGCATATAAGTGTTTGTTATGATGTTGCTGCTGCTTTTGTACTTTAGCTGTACTTCTGCTTTTTATGGACATTTTCCAGTAATTTTATAGCCATATAGACTCCTACAGCTTGTTTATGTAATAAAGTATTTACGGATGGAAGGTTTGTGATTCGTTACATTTTAGTTACTAATTACATCATACCTGGGATATTTGTTTTGTAGAAAGATTATTCTGGAGGCAGTGCATAACATGGCTTGTTGGTATAAACCTAGAAAGGAAGTTCTGTTAGAAGATAATTAGAATAATCAAGGGGAGAAATTATAAGGAATTGAACTATGACAGTGGCAGTGAGGATGTAAGCAAAAGCAAGTTACAGGAGATATTATAGTGTTGAACAAAACTGAAGTGATGGAGTGAGTCTTTGGATGATGAAGAGGCTCTGGTTTGTACAATTCTTTGGATGAGTGATACTTGCAACCAATTTAAAAATGTGCAGAAAGGTGATGATGTAAATGGAAAAAAAAGGGAGTGAGTTCTGATCAATTCCTGCAGACTCTGAGATATTTGTGCAGTATGTAAATAGAGGTTACTAGTAAGCCTTTGTTTGGCTTTTGGGGGGAAAATCTGTCTTTGAAGACATACATATGAGACATGTCAAAATACTGCTAGTGACGAAAGCCATAGTTGTGGATAAGATTATACACAGAGTTATTATTGTATAAAAAGACCAAGTACAGAGCAAATAATATAAATATTTAAGAAACTCTTAACTAAGGTGAATTATGTGATAGTGAGAGGTAACCAAACTTCTCAACAATCAGTTCTTAGTGTTCTCCAAAGTATATTCTTATATTTCTTACTTTTTCTTTTCAATGATCATTTCTTAGTATTCTCAAAAATTCTGCCTTCTTAGAGGTAGTGCAGAGGAGGACAGAGCCTGGCCTCTGGTGTCAGGAATTAGAATCTTGACTCTACATCTCACAAGCTTTATGACCTAGGATATTCCCAATATCTGTCTGAGTCAATTTCTTCATGAGAAAATATGGAAATGAAAATTTCCACCTCAAACTGTTGTTGTGGGCCTTACATAAATATACTAATAAATCATTCAGCAGTTCTTTTGGCACTGAAAACTTATTTCCTTTGTATTTTCTCTTCTATCTACTGGTTTTTATTCATGTCCTCTTACACTTCCGTGTAATAAGGTTAAAAAACTAGTCCTCGATGAACAAAATAAAGTCAGAAAAATAAGGTGAATTTTCCCACAATATAACTTTATTAATCTCTAAAAATTATTCTTTATTTGTGTTTTTTTGGTCCTTTCTAAACTTTTTGCTGATTAAGTATGAAATGATAATGATAGTAAATAGCACTTGTTTTGTTGTTTTGTTTTTATAGTGCAACCTTTCCTTTCAGCCCTTATTTTGTTTTTGGAAATTTAAATAATAATCTAGGGAGCGATGAAATACAGAATCTCAAAATTTTGGGACCTTGATGAACTTTGCAATATTTACAAATATCTAGATGTGATCATCATTTAGTCAAAATGTTTTGGCATCATATAGACCCAAACTTTGACTACTTTAAATAGCATCTTTGTTCTATGAAAAGGACAAAGTTCAAGTCATGGAAAAAGGACATAAGCCTAAAGCCATCAGTGAATACAGGTAGTTCATTAGAGTCCAGCAACTGGTGGGGTCCTATTACCTTTCATGCTATGAAACTTAGAGAAGGGAGGGTATTGAAGAGAGGGAGAAAGGAAGGAGGAGAGAAATAGAAATGTCATGGAAGTCAGAAATATAGAGAACAGGATGGCTATTGTTTGGATTTGAGGTTAAGTGTACAGCAGTTCTCTATCCAACTATGAAAAAGTCTAGTTCTGGGCAGTCTTGCATTCTAGAAAGCAGTATTCACTTTATTACCTTTTTGAAATCTGATTCGATCATTGTAATGTAATCATCTGTATAAATCTGTGCTTATCCTAAAGATAATCAAGATAGCACAGGAACTATACAACTTTCTTATGTAGAGCTGAATCTACATATGTGATTTTGATGTAAATTTTGTCACCTTTTTTTCTTTTCATATATTAAATATACAAGAAGAGCATTAACTTATAAAATAATTTTTCAGTACCTTAAATAACGTACTGATAGTGACTGCTAACAATGTCTTTTCCTTTTTCTTTATTCAAATAGAGCTACATTAGAGATCCTGATGAATTCCAGGGGAAAAGGCAAATCTGAAAATTTATAAATAAATAAGTATAATGAAAATGACAATTGACTCATTAGAAGAGAATCACAGTTCTTCTCCCATGATTATTTGATAGGATATTCTGATTAAAGAACAGATCGATTAAAATTTCTTTTCTCCTTTTGCTGCATGATATTAGATTTAAAAAATCTATCAAATGGACTTTATTTGTGTCTTGAACGTCATAAGATTCATAAGATTTTTTAGTATTACATCACAAGAGAATGCAATCTATTTATAATTGAAAACAATGCTGCTTGAAATTATATGAATTGATTTTCCCTTCCAGAACATCTATACACTTATGCTTACTGTCTGCATTGTCTTATAGCCTGTCATAATAATAATGGTGATAATAGGTAGCATTTATTGAACACAGACTATTTGCTTGGCCTTGTGACCACTTTATCTTTCATTTTGTCATTAAGCAAATTATAGAAACACTAAATCATTTGGTGAATCTGGAATAAACAAAATGTTTGCTTAATTATCTTTCAAATTTAAGAATACATAGTTCATTAAGAGTGCTTGTCTGAAATGGCACTTTTGATTACAGTCCTACATTTACTTTTCTCTATGGTTGACACAGCATGTAGAAGTTGAAGTAATGTCTCAACAAGGGAAAAACTGAATTGCACCCAAAAAGAATTAGTACCTTTGTATGCTTTAGTCTACTAGGATTCACCAAAGTCGAGCTGATTCTATAGAAATTTAGGTTTTTCTAAAGTAACATTTGTTGTTGTCTGACTAAATGTGAACATAGGCAAGATGTAAGAAAGTAGTGGAGTATTAAACATCTCATATTACTGAATATTAATTTTAGTTCCAATACCAATTTGTGTAATGGTAAGATTTACGTAACAGAAGCTGAAAAGAAACACCTAAAATTCTTTGACTCTAAAGGAGTAAAGTCCAAGTTGAAGTTATTTAATATCAATTGCAGCTGAACATGTCTACATATAAGGAAAATAAAATCATACATTTAGGTTAAAAATCATAAAGGAAAACAGAATATTTAAAAATGTGAAATCTAGACTTTGAGAAAAAATCTCTGATTTTAACCTAGGTTTTTTCATCCTGAAAAGTGGTGAGATAATCTAAGCAATCCAGAATTTGCCCTGGCTCACTGCCAAGAAGGTCTCAAAAAGACTCCTGTCTCAGTTACAAAGCAATGTGTAAAGTCCCTGATACAGAGGAACATCTAAAGAAATTGCAGCAAAAGGAATGATGAGGCAAAGTTAAGTACATTTGAAACAAATGTAGAATAGCTGCTAACCTGTACTCCAGGAAAAATTGCCTTTTTGTTTAATGAAATGATCCAGCAGTAACATTTTTTAAAGTGTAGTTTGTTTCTAGAGTGATTTCACATGTAAATGACTAAAGACTTTCTCTAAGTTGTCGGTACCTAGGAACCAATAATTTTCCCTGAACTCAACCTGTAACATATTTTTCAATTGTATGAATATTTTCATTGTTTAAAATTGTGATACAGAAAGTCATTATTTTTACTATTTAAAGTTCAGCATACAGAAGTTGGCAAACAAAAAAGAATACTGTTCTTAATATGACCATTACATTTAATATTAATGTAAATCAAGGAGCATAGTGCTATTCTTACTTATCCCTTCACCATACAAAATTACTGATGTTAACAAGTTAGCACACTTGGTTAGAAAGTAGAAAAGTACTTTTTTCATTCAGCTCCATCTAGACCCTAATTTCATACTTGTAGTCGAGAAGATCAAACATATTAATATTTAACCTCTACTTATACAAACAGGTAATCTTTAACTGAGTGTTAACTATGCAAACTATTGCAGTAATTTTTTATGAATTATCTAATTTCACCTTCATAATAACTCTTGGGAGATTTATTATTAACCCCATCTTCCAGAACTCGAGGCCCAGGTAGTGTAAGGAACTCATGCTAGTTTACACACCTTGTACGTACTGAGGTGGTGCTTGTGTTTTCACCTATAACTGTGACTCCATGTTCTATGGCTGTAGTAGTTGTCTTCCTATAACAACTTCCACGTTATGCTTAGACCTCTCTTACATGGTTTCTGTGCATTTCAAATTAAAATCAATCCTTGTGTCTCTTAAATGACCCTCCCAATGATTAATATCTCTATGTAATTTTCTTGGTTTAGACTCAGCTGGCTTTTTAAATTTTTTTAGTTTGCCTAGCTACCTATAGTTTAGTCTCTCTCGTATTAGGGTAGAATTATACCGTTTAGAATTGGAAAAAAGAGTGAAGGTTATCTAGTCTATTTGATAAACAGATCTCTTTATACAACCTTTCAGTCAATGCATGAATATATCCAGTGATACAGCCCCTGTCTCTGGTAATAGCCCTTTCCCTCCTCACACAGCTCAGGGTGCCTGAAATATCAGTCTTACATTGACTCTCTGTAGCATTGATCCTTTACAATCATTTCGTGAGAGGAATGGCATTTACATTCAGATATCGTGTGGTGGATTCTCTGTTCTTTCTGTCTGGAGACTCACAGCTCTCATTTATTTCTGATGATGACTTGCATGAATGAAGCTCCCTTGATCTATTTCTTCCTTCCCTCCTTCCTTCTATTCTTCCTTCCTTCCTTTTTTTTTTTTTTTTGTCAGAGGTAGAGAATAAGATAAGAGAAGCCCAGTATTGTACTGTTTCTCATGAAGAAATTAGAAAAGCATCTTTTAACAGTGTATTAACAATTAATTCTTCTAATTTTGTGTGTAAGATGTATAGGTAGGTAGGTAGGTAGATAGATAGACAGGCAAGCATTCAATTTAATATTCATGACCTGGTAATATGGAAAAGAAACCATGTGAGTTGTGGATGATGAGCTATTAACTATATATCTCCTTACGTGAGGGAATGTTAATTCTGGTAGATAAGTCATTTATAGGAATGATTGTAATAATTGACAGTGTGATGCAGATTATGCGTAATTCAAGCAAAATATTACAAATAAATTAATTCTATGAGAATTCTTAGGGATTGCCTTTGAACTAGCTTGGAAGAGTGATACTATTTTCTCTAGGTGGCACATAGTTGTAGGTGTCAGGAACAATGGCAGGAAAGGCTAATAAGTGGACGACCACAGAGCATGTTTTCCTGGAGGGTTGTGGACATGAGAAAGAGTACTGAGGTGGGGTCTAAACGCAGATGGTGTTGATCTGACCTTTAAGGCTAAGTTAAGGAGTTTGAACTTTATTCTCTATTAAAATAATATTTTTGATAAGATGGAAAAGGCAATAAGAGAAATAAAGCAGGCAACTTATCAAATGACTAATGTCCTGGGATAGGGCTGGGACATTGAAGCGGAAGGGTCTTCATTTCGGCTTCCTCTCCTTGGAAGGTACATTCTACATTTTATGGAGGCTGATGAAAAGGTTCTGTGTGTGCACGGTAAAAATCTGAATCATTGATTCAGGACACATTTCTGGAGACTCCTCAACATTTCTATCCCATGAGAGATGGGTTGTGGTGGTATATATATATATATATATATATATATATATAAACCTAATTTCAATTGAAGCAGATAAAGAAAACCTCTTTGGTGATGATCAACACTTACTTCTCTAGTGAAAAGGTGGACTTATTTCTATCTGAAGATGTTTTTGTCACTTAAGGTGTAGGTCTAAAAAAGTTCAGTATTTGCCTGTTCACAACAAAAGCAAATTGGAAATTAATAACAAACTGAAAAATTGGGGTCATGTAGTAAAATTTATTTAATTCAGTGTTTTCGTAAAAGCCTAACTCAGTTGATCTATTATATATGTCAGTTACAAAATATTACAAAGGATTTAGACGGTGAAGTTAATGATTTAATGGTCAAAAAGACATAAATAAAAAGAGGCCTCAAACAACCTAGGAAGTTGAACAGTGTTTTCCCCACACTACCTCTGCTCTATTGGTCCCTATGCTTATCCTTCTAGCAATGACTTGGAGCAAATGAAACCACTTAAACAAGTCTTAGTAAAGTTAAAGACATTTTGTATACAAAGTGACCATTCTGATCTATTACTACATGCAGAGATTGCACCAGCCCAGTTGTTTGGACAAGGTATTTCCTTTCTTGTGTAGGAGTGTGTGGTCTTGAATATGAAATCAGCAAACTAATGGGAGTATAACTCCCACTTCAATGAAATGTAAAGAAGTCCTGTATATTTTTTAGTACCACAAAGAATAACCACTGATTGGTAACTACAGCAGGCAGTAGCCACATTACCATGTACCGATAGTCTGTGCTCATATAGGACCTCACATTAACACCCAATGTCTTGCTTTGTTACCTTGCAGAAATGTTGGAATCCAACAATGTGATCACTTTCAATGGCTTGGCCAACAGCTCCAGTTATCATACCTTCCTTTTGGATGAGGAACGGAGTAGGCTGTATGTTGGAGCAAAGGATCACATGTTTTCATTCAACCTGGTTAATATCAAGGATTTTCAAAAGGTATCTTTATTCTAATATATGTACTATAATTCTTTTGAAACAATTCAAGTTATATAGAATTTTCTAGCTATTTAACAGTGTGACAACTGAAAAAAATTGTTTAAATTAATATTTTATCTTTTCAGACACAAATAAAAATAATGCACTGATCTATCACAAATCAGTGGATGTAGTAAACCGTCAAAATTATCAGGGAGGAAACTAGTATTTTCAGTGATCATTATAAGAAATACTAACTTTAGCTTATTCTTCCACAGTTCTATCATTTTTCCTGCATAAAATTAAATACCTAAAGCATTATAGAAATATATCATAATTGATTTCATGTACTAGGTATATATATTTATATATAATTTACATATCTCTGTATATTGCCAGCACATGCAGAGTTCATCACTCATCATTCACATGCCTCATCTGAACGTTGCCTGCGTTTGGAAAGTTTATTAGAACACAGGCACTCTCGTTCATTTACATATTGTCTGTATCTGCTTTCATTCTACAATGGCAGAGCTGAGTAGTTGTGATAGAAATCATCTGAATCACAAAGCCTAAAATATGTACTATCTGGCTTTTTAAACAAAAAAGTTGGCCAAACCCAAAGATCAGTTTTCAGTGTCAGGTTTTTGCAAATATGGACATTTAGACACTAGCTTTCTATCAGTATTTTTAATATACTTATTGTGTTTCTGGATTATTTAATTAATAAGCTATACAGTTTGGAAAATAAACATGGATTGACAGATTAGTGGAAATTGTGCTACTGAGTCTATATGCTGTATTCTAAGTGAAACAGTTTTTTTTCAGTCGGTATTTCCTGTCAGTTCTCTGAGGAACAAAGATCTTTATGCAACAGCTTTCCCAAGAGTGGTAATATAACATGCTTTTTAGGGTGCATACACTTTATATATATATATATACATATATTAGTTTTGCTGCTTCTTAACACTTGGTTTTAAAGTCGTGTGCCTCAACTTCTTATAAACTGTAACATATTGGACAGTTATTTTTAAAAAGTAACAGAAATGTAAAAAGCTTTTTTTCTGGTTGGAGAATGTTGTTTTGGGATAAAGTGAAGATTTAATTTCAGGGCTGATTCATATCTCTAATAGAGTATACCGCTAAACCTAAGACTTTTACTTTTCTTCTTTTACCCAAACATTAAAATTCTGACTATATATTAAGAGATTTGATTCGCAACATATAGTCAAATAAAATGGCAATGCCCTTAATGATATATTTTGGAATTAAGATATAACATTTAAAAATCACCTTGGATATTTCTTTTTTTGATTTTTCAATATATTAGATTTTGAAGCTTCCTCAGATTAACAATATCCCTAAGGTTATCTACTATCTAAGAAAACTGATTATCCATTGTTTTTTCTGAAATGATCAAAATATTTATCTTAGCAGCTTTTGTAAACGTCAAAAAATAAGCAAGTTTTTGTTGTTTTAGTGAAAGACAACCATCCTTTATAAAATGAATGAAAAATCTAAGATGATTAGGAAGACTACATATTTTAATAACAGGAGGTTATATCAGTTCAAATTTTCAGTGTTTATAGAAATTTCATCATTTTATGAAATCCATATATATGAATATATGTATATACTTATTATATCTATGTATCTGTTGTATATATCTATGTATCTATAAATAGAAAATATTTGAGCACATCTCACCTCAGAATATATGTTTAATGTATTCAACATTTTTTCTGAATAAATATTCTTAATTTGGTTTATATATTCAGTTGGCTCTAAAATTGAAAAGAACTAATTGTCATATAAACAACCTACTATTTTATAGGTAAGAAAAATCCTAGAGACATTTGTGTGCCCAGGATGCATCACTTGTAATAAACATATACTGAAATAATAGGTTAAATAAAAGTTAAGTGACTTGCCCAGTGTCATAGTGTTCTTATAGGCTCTTGATTCAGATCATTATTCTAATAATAGAAGACATATTTCTAATTTTAAAGCATTCGATTCAATACATTATTTAATTTTAATTATATCACACTCTTTATAAGGGTAAATATAGTTTACTTAAGGATTATATCTGTTTGTCTATATTGTCTATTAATGCTCTTTTTAGCCTATATGTAATATTATTCAACAACTTTTTCCTAAGCATCTACTACTGTGATAAACTCTATAGGGGGCGCTAGGGTATGTCATCAGTAATTCTTGAGGAACTTACAAGATAATACTAAAGATGTATGAGCATAAAGGTAAATACTAGGCCAATCCCTGTTAGAGACAAAAACACAGTCTCAGGATTGGAAGGACCATGAAAAGATTCTTGGCCTTGGTAAAGGTCTCAGTCTCCTTAAGGCATAAATGCTTATTCGATAATGAGTAAGAAGAGCTACCATGGGTAGATGTATAGAAGCCTAAAGAAGGGAAAGTCTAAAATAGATCATGAAGCACTCTGAATATGAGGGTAAGAAATTTAGTCACTGTTAACTGAGAAGTTTTTGAGCAAGAAGAAAAAATATCAACAGGTTAACAAATCTAACCAAAAGATAGGAATTATTCTTCATGGAAATAGATGCTATTGGAAGGACAATTTATATATTTGTTCCGTTGACTTATAGTTATTCTCATTAAATTGCTTTCCAAAAGAGCACTTTCTACACCAGAATTTATTTTACTCATGCCAGATCTTTAAGCTAATATTTTTTTACCCTGATCTGTAACAAGTACACACCCCTCTAAATATGAGAGAATTTAGCATGAATGTTAGCAAAATTACTTTTTATTAATATTTGTCATAAGAGAGAAATCACAAAATGAGGCCCATGTTGTGTCAATGCTGATAATCAAGAGCTAGGAGACTACGAGAAAACAACCTGCCCCTTTCAATTTAAAAAGTTATCTGTTTTAATAATCTGTGATTCTTGCACAATCTAGCTGGAAAGCTGAATATAGTCAATAAATCTTAGCTCTTCTATATATAATTTTTGTGTCCCAGAGAAAATTTATATTTGATCCTCCTCCTGTGTATGTTTTACTTTACATACACAGACACACATGAGAAGAAAAGTACATGAAAAGGAAAAGAATACATAAATTAAGAGCTTCAAATGGTAAAAATAAATCCATGTCCAAAAATTTTTAGGGCTTTTTATTGTGATATGGACCTGAAATGCATTTGCCATGTCATCATAGGTTATTTCAATATGTCCTAAATTCTCATTTATAAATGTGTTATATTTTGCTTTTTAATTCCCTAGATTGACTATCACAGCCTTTGCCCAAGTTTATGACCATTTATACTGAATTATCTAGAGGTTCCCAAATGAATGATAATCAGTCATTTTGAGACTAAAAGCTTTCTAGCAGACATGGATGATTAACTGCCATCATCTCTGAATTTTTCTTTTACATATGACTTTTTTTTTCCCTGAAATTAACTAATGTTACCAGAAAAGAAAGATGAATAAAAAAAAATTAAAATTGCTCTACCCCAGTACAGATAGGAGTCATGGGAATTGCTCAGGGGACTGGAAAATTTTATATTAAAATTTAGATGAGGGTATTTGAATTAATATTATTGAGGGAAATGCATCTACAATTCTCTAAGCCGTGAGTCATGCCTTGATTTATCTACCACTGTCAACTGATTTATCTACCACTGTCACTGTATTCAAACAATACAGGAACCTCTGGAAAGATGAAGACCAAATATCAGGGATGAAAATAGTTATTACACAGTTAGTCTGAGTTTTGCCCACAGTGGGGAAGGTGATTTTTTTTTTTTTAGAGCTATCTATTTGCTTCTTCATTTCCTCCTTTATCTCCTGAAATTATGTAGTGCTACTCTTACCTATTTTCCTTGTCCAAAAAAAAAAAAAAAAAAAATTCCTTTCTAAAATGGGTTTTTCTAACCCTATCAGTTGCTCATTAGAGCATGTCATGCTGAGATTTGAATGACAGAAATGGATCCAGAGCACCTGATGTTAACATTTCAAAATCACTATTTTATGATAAAGACCAATTCATTTAGAAGACTGCAAGCCACATTCTATGCTTATTTCTCTCTCTCTTCACTAGATTCTCACGTGGTCTCAGGATGATCTCCCTTTCCCAACCTGCCTTACAATTCTTTGCATTGCACACTGCTTACATCTACTGACTACATAAATTTCTGTGTTGCTCAACTTTCATTTATACAGCAAAGCCTAATGGGTAGACAGAGAGTGAAAGATATTAAGTTCATGCCAATTGACTGATGCCACTGCAAAGTCTTAAACTAAGAGGTTCCTGCCACATAATGCTTTATGGAACTTTCTTTATCTCAGTTGCTCCACTTGTTCTAACAGACTATAAGGTTGGATCTCTTAGAAAACTTAATTGGCAGAAAATAATGTTTCTTCTCTGCCCTTAGATTGTGTGGCCAGTGTCTTACACCAGAAGGGATGAATGCAAGTGGGCTGGAAAAGATATCCTGGTAAGTATCAATCTACTAAGTTATTTTAGTAATTGCATAAGGAATTTATTACTCTATCATCATTTTTGTCCAGTGTTATATTAAACACCATTCTTTGCTTCAGGACTTAGAAACAAATTAATGATATTTGATTTTGAATATTGACATTTTTATGTAAAGCATTGAAAATCTTATTGTAAAGCAAGTGGGTAGAAAATGACAATACACCTGAATAAAGCAAAAATGGGTTCCTTTTGATGATTTATATACACAAAAGGTAATTAACAGTTTTAGCATATATACTTATACTCAATAAGTCAACTTATTTGTGCAGATTTGTTTTCATGTTAATTCCTCTTGAATTCCTTTTGAATGAATTGAAATTTTTCTTCTTCTGAATCATCATGATGAAATTCCCCTCCTTCTTTCCATTTCATTCTATTCCTTTTCTTTCTTTTCCTTTCCCCTTCTTTCCTTCTTACATTTCTTCTTTTTTCTCCTTCCTCCCTTAGAACTTCTCTCTTCCCTTCCCTCCTTCTTTCACACATTTCATGCACTCATTCCTTAAATAAATATGGATTGAGAAATGACTATGCAACAAACATTGTCCTGGGTACTACGGACAAAAGATGAGTGAATGGTAAGCAGTCCCTACAATGGTTGTACCACTGTTAGTAGGTAGAGGCCATTTTTCCTGAGGTAAACTTTGTCAGTTAAATTAAGTGGGCCGCTGGTTTGAAGTATAGCCAAGGATCTGCACAGATCATGAAAGGCAGTTATAATCATTTAAATCAATAAATTAACATGAATTCAGGATTTTAAATATTTGTGTTATTTTATGTCTTATCAGATATTTTTGGATCCAAAACACAAGGAAATAAGTTTAAAAGTTTTGTCTCTATATTAGCATTTAGAAGAAATTTATTCTATGTGCATAAAGACATAAATCAACTTGTATGTATGTATATAGACATATAGATATTTTCAAGGGACGATCTGATTGATTGGTAGCAGCTGCCTAAGATTATGTATATGTTTAGAAGGGTTTAGAAGTGAAATCAGTGTTCATGGAAAAGAATGTCTCAATCTGGTAGCAGAATTGGCTACAGGTGAAGGCAGATAAAGGAGCACAAAGCACAGGTATCTCCCATCCATGATTAATACATATCAGCAAACATGGGAAATTCATCCTTAAAAATTTCAATTTAAATATAGTGATTACAAGTCACATTATACCATAGTACAGTAAACACTTTCCTGATTATGTGCAAGTGGACAAAAAATTCTGTTCTATCAAATTTTATACTACCCCAAGTTAATACATAGGTTGGGATGATTGAAAAGGAGTAAATAGAAAGAAAAATGAAGTAGGAGTCCAAAGAATCAAGAGTTTTATGTTGATTCCCCACTGACTCATTAATTTTACTTGAGCAAGTACCTTAACTTTTGGGGGGTTTTAGTATCTTATCCATTAAATGGGACATTACATATTTGCAGTTGTGAGAAAGAAGTTCAATAGATTTTGTGATAATTATTTAGAAGTAGGTAATATTGCATAAATGTAGGCAAAAAATATGACTGAATACACAAAAATTTATTAACATCAAAATGCTATATTTACCATTAACAAATTATGTTGAAAGACTTCAGTGTGATAATAACTAAGGATGGAGAGAAATGGAGGTTTTACCTGTATACAGCTGTGACTTTTAAAAACAGATTTTTTTTTCTCTTTATGTTAAAGTATAACAGGTGAAGACATGGAAACAGAATTACTGAGAATTCTATCCTGTGCCAAGTACTTTGATAACTTAGATAGTATTTTGTATATGTAGTTTTAACAATAATCTTGTCAAGTGGGTATCATTACCACTGTTTTCTTAAGAAATATAATGATTCAGCATATTCATTCAGAATTGTTTCATTCAAAAATTTTGGAACAAAAAAAAAATTTTGGAACATTTTGAGTACTATGCTAGAAGTCAAGATCAAAATTTTTGTGCCTCTGCTGAAGTTTTTGGTGTTGTGTGGCATGTATGGGTTTGAACTTAGCTATTAACACACAGATAATAAGCAATAGAGATTCAAATAAATACCTTACCTATTCTGATCTTTTTAAGCATGTGGATGTAATGATAACCAGCTTGTGACATTCTTGTAAGACTCAATCACAAATGAAATTATTACATAGACTGTAATGCATGATACAAAATTAACTATTAGTATCTGTAACAGAGTTGCTTAGACAATTTCTAAGTGAAAACATCATTAATGAAATTTGTTTGGTCCTCTCTAATGAACATGACCACTGTAGTGTGGAACTGTTCTGAATTCAATTCCATCTGAACACTGAAGATAATAACCATACTTATCTGACAACTTATCTGGATTTTATAAAAAGCACTGAGCCAAGTACTGAGCATATTTCAGTTGCTGAGGTAGCAGATATTCTTTTGTGTTTATGGTTTCCAAAATTCACCTCAGTACATTTCCCTTATCTTCCATGCCCCTCGCCTTGCCTCCCCTGCTCCTCTCCCTCTTCCTCTCCCCCTCCCTCCCCTCCCCCTCCCTCCCCTCCCCCTCCCTCCCCTCCCCCTCCCTCCCCTCCCCTCCCTCCCCTCCCCTCCCTCCCTCCCCTCCCCTCCCCTCCCCTCCCCTCCCCTCCCCTCCCCTCCCCTCCCCCTCCCCTCCCCTCCCCTCCCCCTCCCCTCCCCTCCCCTTCCCCTCCCCTCCCCTCCCCCTCCCCTCCCCCTCCCCTCCCCCTCCCCTCCCCTCCCCTCCCCTCCCCTCCCCTCCCCTCCCCTCCCCTCCCCTCCCCTCCCCTCCCCTCCCCTCCCCTCCCCTCCCCTCCCCTCCCCTCCCCTCCCCTCCCCTCCCCTCCCCTCCCCTCCCCTCCCCTCCCCTCCCCTCCCCTCCCCTCCCCTCCCCTCCCCTCCCCTCCCCTCCCCTCCCCTCCCCTCCCCTCCCCTCCCCTCCCCCTCCCCTCCCCTCCCCCTCCCCTCCCCTCCCCTCCCCTCCCCCTCCCCTCCCCTCCCCTCCCCTCCCCTCCCCCCCCCCTCCCCTCCCCTCCCCTCCCCCTCCCCTCCCCTCCCCTCCCCTCCCCTCCCCTCCCCTCCCCTCCCCCTCCCCTCCCCTCCCCTCCCCTCCCCTCCCCTCCCCTCCCCCCCCCCTCCCCCTCCCCTCCCCTCCCCTCCCCTCCCCTCCCCCTCCCCTCCCCTCCCCTCCCCTCCCCTCCCCTTCCCTTCCCTTCCCTTCCCTTCCCTCCTCTCCCACTCCTGCTCCACTGTCAATACTGAACACTGAGGGATTCTGGTGATAGCCCAGACACAGTTATTTCAGCAGCTGCAATAAAGTCAAGATCCCCACAGTGCCCTATGAATAACCTTAATCATGACCTCAGAGGTTTCCTCTCTAAGAAAAGCAACTTTATTTTTCAGGTTTACTGAAAATGCTTATGAGTTTGATAGAACTAAATTAAAAGGAGCTAAAACATAAGGTGTTTGCTAAGTCTGATACAGGGTATTAATGGCACCTGATTGTTTCATAACACCTTTTAATATGGATTCTGAAAACTTTTAAATTATGTCTTATATATTATGTTAGAGATAGGTAATTATGTGTGCACTGAAAGATGTAAATTTTTCAAAGTTTAACAGTATGTCAATATTAGTCATACAGATCTTAAGCCAGCTAATTAACGTAACCTGATAAAATGCTCATGCTTTTGTTATCCCTCTACATTCTACATTAAATGAATTCAGTCATTGTGAATTTTTATTCTTCTTTGTTAACACTTATTTAATGAAGGGAAAACACAACAAGTTCCATATATTTTAGTTCAAAGAAAAATATATTTTTGCTTTAGCTTTTAACACTAAACACCAAACACTAAAGTATATTTAAATAATAAAATATATTTCATACTATTTTTCTGGTAACCCATCTCATTCCTTTAATATTGCTTTTCATTGACTGTTATGCAAAATACATTTTGTGCATGTGGAATGCACAAATTTTATTAAAATTTGTTTTACTTTTCAGGAGACCTCACTTATGTATCTCAACTTACATAACTAAATAGGATACATGACATTTATTGGTTATATTTGGACTTTAACATACAGATGCATTTTTTTTCTTTCTTAATATATGATTTTAGAAAATAGCAAATAGTTGATTTATTGGGATTGTAACATTTCTTCCTTGATAAACATAAAAAATAGAATTAGTATTTTTACCAAAAATTTCTTAAATAACCACTTAAAAAGAAAGATTAAGGGTAAAGAGGCTTTTTTTTTTAAATTTTTCATTCAACACCATATTTGTTAAGTGATACATGGACAGTTTGAAGGAAATTCTGCACTGTATCTTGAGTAAATAATAGTCAGCTGTGACTGATGGACAGTAATTCCTTTCAAAGACCTCTTGTGATGCTCAAAACCACATGAATGAGGCCTTGAGTGGTTTTTGCAGCCATCAGGACTTCAACATAGAATTGTAACCAAAATAGGAAGTGACCTGAACATTTATAGAAAAGTAAACTAACAACCTTCTTGAGTGCTCTCCGTGGTTTCTAGAATCCAAGTTTACCCTTTTCCTACTGGTTTTAGTGTTTTCTCTAAATGTCCTCTGCAAGTAAATCTCCTTTAAACCAACCATCCTGGAGGAAGTGCTGTCTTCTTGGTATTAGATTCAGATGCAAGAATACAATAGGAAAAACAGGACAAAGACACTGGTTATTTTTATGTATCTTGAGAGTAGGTCATTTTTAAGTCCGGTTAAGATGGTCAGCATGGTACAGCCACCCGGCAAGTCAGGATATACCATTTGATTGAACCTACATAGTTCCTGTGTCACTAAGTGTAGCATTATACAGAAAGTATTCCCCATTCTTCCAGGCAGCTGGGAAGATACAAACCATCATTTCTCACAGCTCAGTTTTGCATCATACATATATATTAAATCAGCTGCTGGGATTTCAGCAACTAGTCCACAATAAAAGGACTTTGTGGTAAGAGGGAATCTACAGCCTAAGACATGTATAGTCTCTCTCTTTCTTCATATATACATAGATGGAGAAAAAAAGAGAGAGAATACAAACGTGCCTTAGGCTGCTGATAATGGCATTTCTGACAATAAGATTAATCTAAACTTATTTTTTTCCAGAAGTGAATATGCAGGATATATATACTACCATTGCCTTCTTTTCTTGGTGTTGTAAGTTCTAAACATTTACATTGTTACGATATTTTTATATTAGAGGAGTGAAATGCTCATGAACTTTTCCACTGTTGTTACTTGAGAGTTGTAATTTTAAAAAAAATTACATGATATATATTATTGTACAGATACCCTCAATAAGGACATAAATGCAATCCAGATATCTCTATTCTGACTGCTATTAGCTGCATTTACTTTTATTTTTGATATTTTTCTGGTGCTTAAAATCCACTTTGTATTCACAATAACATTTCTATTGAGGGATTAACTTCCTTGACCCTGTTTTGCAAATGAAAACTGAATACATGCTAAGCTGGTAAAAGAATCTGTTTCGAATCAATAGCTCTCTGAATCTTCTTTGTTTATCCTACTAAACCATCTCTCTTTTTACTAAGTTTCAGTAAAACCAAATGGCAACCGTATGACTATTAGAAATATTTTGAACATTGTTGGAAATCAAAATTTCAACTATCTGAGATGAACAAAAAAACCAGATTCTCATAAAATTGCTCTGGTTGGATACATTTCAAAGTGCAATATCATGCACCTGAATTTTGGGACATTTTTGCAGTTCTTAAGAGATATATTTTTGTCCTTAGTTGTTATTCATTTTTAACATATGATATATTATTACATGTCTGTCAAATTTATCATGACTCAAATTGCAGGACCTCAACAACACTAATTTTTGCCAAGTGAATGCAACTGAGAATTTGAAGCTACACATTCATGTGAAGTTGCAGTACAGTCTAAAATGCATGTTAGTCCTTGAATTTCATTTACTTTTTCAAAGGTCAAAGTTGATATCAACTTAATTTTTTAAATTTTATTTTAGGGACTTCAAGGCATGTTAAAACTCTAAATGGATAATTAGAATTACCTCTGATTCTATAAAAATCATAAGGTTTCATTAAATCTCAAAACCCTGATGTTTAATTGTTGGGAGATAATTTTTCATAGATCTCTCACACTTCTGCACATCTGATGAACAGAGGAACTCTTAAGCAAAAAGATACTTTTAAAATAACCTTGAGAAGTAGAGACAGTGTCTCCCTCAGAGCAAAGGGCAAGTTATGCTCACCTGCAGGTACAATGAACATAACATCTTCCTCAAAATGTAATGGCCAGGATGCTTATGCCTAGTATAAAATGTTCAGGTTCCCTCAACCCAGAGTTCCTCTGCTGTAATGCACCTCACTGCAGTGCAGGTGTCACTTGGCCCTCTTCTCACTGCCCAGTGGGAACTGGAGCTTGGGTAACTGGCATGAGAAATGCTGATACTTTGACTACTGATATTTCTGTAAATAATAAAGTCATTTATCTCTGATTCAGGAGCTGTATATCTTCTGCCAGCATCTGCAAAACTGTGTCAGGGTAGCTGGTTATCTTACAAGTAGAGCAGAATCATAGACCCTTTACTGTTCCTGATAATATTGATTATAAGTTTTTGTGGGCACCCTAGATGACCTCACAAATGAAAGACTATGGTCACTTTCTTCATTTTTAAGTATGATTCCATGATGAAATTTGATGATACTTCAGGTATATAGACAACTGATTCCTGATGAGAGCAAGTGAAAGACTTCTTATTAAATGTCACAGAAATGAGCATTCAAATTTTCATGTGCATTCATGTGTGTATGTTTATTTCTGCTTGGAGGTAAATAACAGGCAAACTGATAACAGTTTAAATTCAATATTCAAAGAATACTAGTAATAATGATAGCTAACATCTATTGAAGCTTACTGTGTATACTAGGTATTATTCTAAATCATTTCTTTTATTAACTAATTTATGTAACTCCTTTTTGGTTATAAGATACACATTTCCTTTCAAAGGATGTAGTTTACCTAAGTGACACACCACAATTCTGCCACAGCTATTGAGAAACAATTGCTATATTTGCTGTTTGACTGTGACAATGATTCATACCATCTACCACTTTGATAAAAAGAGTGATTATAAGTTTATAATTGATAGTCCTTACTGTTGGAGGACTGGAATTTCATGAAAATTCTAATGAACAAAATATAACTCGCCTTTGTAACAGGAATGAGCACAGATTAATATTCAAAACCAATTTTATTAAATCCACCTCTCATTACCACCAATTATGGGTTTAACCTCTTTTAACTGTACTTAAGAAGAAATGAACAATTCATAATAGACTTCTTGCCCAAGTCATGGCACAGTGTGTGGAATGGTGTGAGAGTTAAGCGGACATGAAAATATTCTAACCAACAAATGGATGATTGATTATTTAAAGAATAAGATGCTACTCTTCCGTTAATAAGTGCTGGGCATCATACTATGTACTTTACACAGATATGTCATTAATACCAATTTTAGTTGAAGAAACTGAGGCTCAGAAGTCCTAAATAACTTTCTTGTAGTCACGTAGCAAATGGAAAATGATGCTTTAATAATTCTAACCCCTGTCTGACTGACTTTTAAAGCATCAGATTAGTATAGGTAACTACCTTCATGTTATTTCTATTTTTTCATTTTGATTTTATTACTTTTATTCTATGTTTTTCTTAAATTCTTCAAGAATACCTTTTCAAATGTAAATACATACCTAAGAATAAGTAACATTTTCATTAAATATTAATAAATATAAACAAATTTTTTAATTCTAAAGTTTAAACTTTTAACTGTATTCAGAAATTATTTTTAAAATTAATATATGTGTATACATTATATATACATATAAATGTGTGTATAATCCACATATATTATAAATATGGAGTATATGTCTAAATGGATTATTGTAAATGGTTAAAGAGCCTCCATTTATTAGAATATATGTAGAATATTTTATATTATTAATTATATAATAGCATTTAGTACTTTGGACATTAAGGATTTCAACCAAAATTTTTTTACTTTTGATATTAGACAAGGCAGAGGGTAGAAAAGAGGTATATATGAATTTTAAGAAAGCATTCCTCTAGGGCTTCCCTGGTGGCGCAGTGGTTGAGACTCCGCCTGCTGAGGCAGGGGACACGGGTTCGTGCCCCGGTCCGGGAAGATCCCACATGCTGCGGAGCAGCTGGGCCCGTAAGCCATGGCCACTGAGCCATGGCCGCTGAGCCTGCGCTTCCGGAGCCTGTGCTTCGCAATGTGAGAGGCCCTCGTACTGCAAAAAAAAAAAAAAAAAAAAAAGCATTCCTCTAAAATCTGGATTTCATTTTTTTCTTCCTTCCTTAAAGCTACATCTCATATGTGATTAAAGATGCAATTCATCTCCCTTATTTGAGTATTAAATTCATTCATGATAAATGCATATATGTTAGAATTAATATGCCAGCTAATTCTGTCCACAATAAATCTCTTTAGATTGTAAATCTACCTACTTGGTGTAAACCATTGACTTAGTTGCCTTAAGGCATGAGCACTAAGTATTCAACAACCTTGCATAATATTGGAAACCACAGAATGTCATTATTGAAATCAGAGTAAGGTTTTTGACTACATAATAGTTCTGGTTTGGCAGGAAAAAATATTCAGGTTGGTTTCGCATAGTATTTTACAATTTTTTGCATTCATTTGAATATGAGATGAAGAAAGGTTATGCTAAGTACATATTGTATGGACCACCCACAATCAAATAACTCCAGTGAGTGGTACAAATGTAATAATTAGATCGATAGCACAATGTAAAATAAAATATAAGCCAAAAGTAGACGTTATCAGCTTCTCTGGCCCATATGACATTTCAAAGTGAAATTGCTCAAAGCTCCTTTAAATAGTAGAAGAGAATCACATTGGCTAACTTTTGCTAATACCATGGTCTGTAGTGCTTAGGCATATAATTTTGACCAAGTTTGAAGGTTTCAAGTAATTTGAAAGAAAAATGTTTATAGAATCTTAATCAGTATTTCTAGAACTTCAAAACAGATAGTCAATCCAGAGGTGAAAAACCAGTCAAATGGGATGCTTAATTGAAATGAGCATTTAGGTAAAATGTTTTGGTATCCTTGGGCAGGAGTCTTCATTTAGTCTATCACATCATTGAAACCAAGTTAGAATTTCTTTTCTAATTGTCATGGATTTGAAGATGTTATAGTTCAATTAATATGAATAGACTCAGATACTTAAATAACTAGCCATGGAGTAATGCCATCTTAGTTGTTCTAGTTGAATCAGTATGTTTAAAAAAAATTCTCTGAAATGAAAACAAAACAAAACATTGAAGTGGAAAGGTCCATTGGTTTGATTATGCCATAATTCTTCTTAAAAAGGAAGGGGAAAATGTCTCCCCAGATGGACAGAACAGGCTACTCACTATTTCATCAGGTGGATATTAAAAAGTTCCAAGTCACAAATTCAACATTAGATGGCTAAGACTATAAATAGGACACAGTTAAGTCTTAGTTTTATTAGACATGCCTCTTTGAAGAAGCGATTTCTAACATCCTTTAGTGAATGCTGAGGTATTAGGAAGACATGATTATGGATGATCTGATCACAGCTGTGATAGCACAGTGTTAAAAGAAAAAAAGACAAAACATTATTGCTAGGTAAGCATGGAACAGCTTAAATACAGAGAGGGATGAAGTGATTGATGGGAACAATCTCACGGATTACTGCTTTGGCACGAAGATTCTCATATTCAGCCAGCTTGCCAAATAAATTGACCAGAGAAAAAGAAAGTCAACAGATTAACTTCAGGAATTAAGCTTATTAATGGATTTTCATGCAGAAATGTATCCACCCACCATGATAGGAAAAGGCTTCCTTTGCTTTCCCAGCTGCTACATTATACATTAAAATATTTCAACATAAATTGCTGATGGGATAGAGACTTTTTTCCTTTTTAAATGAGTGTTCACTGACCTGAGGCAATGTTGTACTATATCCATTAATGTTGAGCTGATTTATATTTGAACTAGAACAAGTTGTTTGATTTAATCATGAACTGAATATATTTAAATATAGATTGTTCATCTTCACAGCCTTCTCTCCTCTTTTCTCTTCTTTTATTTAGAGTAAAATTTCACTGCTCCATCCATAATTTAAGAACATGCAAGGAGGTAATTGGAATTGGAGGTAAATTACATTCTTTTATAGAAAGTGTAATTATCAGAAGTTAGTTAAAAACACCTCTGTTCTGTTTTAATTTAAATGCATGGAGCAGTTGTTTTGACAGATGGATGGACTTTATTTTTGTAACTGTCCGGGAAGAGTCTTTGTAACACACTCTAATCAGTGCTGCATATTTGTGATGTTTGTTTTTGAATCACTGTGCATTTGGCTTCTATATCCTTTTCTGGGGGTAGACATTTTCTTTCTAAGTTATTTTTCCAGGCTAATATCTCTGTGTGTAATTCCTCTCTACATTTGACCTGAAGGCACTAGAAACTCTTAAAAAATAAGTGTAAATGGTTTGTCACTAAGGATGATGAATCATTGGGCTTCATGTGTGGCCTTGGGTTTGCTGGTTTATAACTGCCTTTACTTTTACTACTAGGCTAAGTTAACAATTTATAATGCTGTTGTTCTGGAGTACATTTCAGTAAAATAAGAGCTCAGTATGGTTGCCTGGCTCTCGGGAAGCCAACTTGGGGCTAAACTTGTCGTGTGTGTATCAACTTAAATTCCAAAAAGGATCCAGGTTTGAAAAATGAATTCATTTTGAACTGATTACATTCTCTTTATTACGTTGTAAATCCACCAGTGCTGAGCAAAGCAGTGCAGTAGTTGAATGCCAAAAAGTACATTACATTCTGAGTTTTAAGAATCGTCACGGTTCAAGAAAAGGTCAGAAACACTCTTCTTCTGTCTCCCTAGAGCAGAAATGTGTGAAGTGTGTTTCTTTTTTCTGCCATGCTTCCTTTTTTTTTAGAGGAATGTCCAGGCTGCTTCCAAATAAAATGAATATCCCGTTTTGGAACACTCAAAAACCTTGGCAGCAATAAGCTGGAGAATGAAGGCAAATGAATGACAGGGATTGATACTCTTTTATGTAGGTTTTCTATTTAAAGAACAGTCATTACTCACAATGTCTCTTTCAAGTTTTGGGTTCTTCTCTGTGCAGTTCTTTTAATCCACTGTTTCTTCCTAAATTGTTATTGATGAGTTTCCTTGCAGCTATTTTAAACCAATTTTGAAAGTATTTCATTCAATTTCTTTGTTTCAGTTCAGGTGTCTTAACATACTCTCTAAACCCCAGAAATTTCTCTCCATTCTATTTGCATCAACCTTCACTTCAAAATAATGTTGAGCTAGCCCCCAGGCACAGAGACAGTACAACCTGCTGTCACCTGGGAAAGTTCACTGGGAAAATCATTCCAGGCCTCAGGCCAGTAGGCTGGGTCTAGCTGCTTTGTAGGACAGATAGAATCTTTATCAACATTCTCAGTAGAACCCTTTGCCAGGTTTCACAACTATAGTCCTGTGATTTTTTCCAGCAGCTCTGTAGAGGAATAGTTGTCATATCAGAGTGGTGCTTCTTTGACAGTTAATAGAGAACAAAATAAAATTAAGATATTCAGTGTGGCTCAGTTCCCTAATTCTCAAGAATCCTGAGAATTTTTCAGTCAATAATTATTGCTAATCAGTTGCCCAATCTATGAGATAAGAACCCACAGATTCTATAATCTTAGAATTCATAACAGTTGCAGAAGTGACATAGCCTTCATTTGTATGCACAAGTATCTGCGCTCATGAAATATTCCCTTCCTTTTTTTTTCCTTTATTGCAGAGAACTAGGGTCTATTCTCAAATTTCTAGGATGCCCTGAGGTGTTAGTAATGAGATTAGAGAAATTGGGTTTGTATTTTAAATTCCCTGCATATCTTTATAGGTATGACTGTGGGCAAACTAAAACCCTGTTCTTTTCTAAAATGAACAATACATCCATCTGGGTGTGCCACTACTCTTTATTAGAATATTCGTTTGCTTACCAGTATGTGTGTGCACATCCAGTTTCTTAATTTCAACATATGGTGCTGGAACTGGTTGTTTATAATCTTGAATGCTGTAATACTGAGTCCACTGTCATGGATAGCTGTCTTTACGTAAAAGCAGAGTATGTGACCACCTACATGTTTCAAAGAAAGAGGTGCCGTAAAACACCTTCCTGAAAATGACTCATTTCCAAAGGACTGCATTTTCTTAAGAGTACAAGGTTAAGTCCTTTGGGTAAGACTCATAAATGTCTTATTTGTAAATGAGTTTATCAGGTGTTTCCCTATCCACAGCCTCTTTCCTCTGCCCAAGAATCCATGCCCTATCCTCTTGGGGAAGGAGGAGAAACTGCTACAGAATGGGGAGTTTGTGACTAAAAGTCTTGGAAGTTAGGTTATATCTGAGCTTATCTAAGGTTATGTCTAAGATGTACCGTGTTCAAAGTGGTACATGGATAAGATGCGTGTACTCTTTAAGCTAGGAAATTTTTCTTCATAGGAAGTTGCAAAATCAGTTGATTTCAGTGCTTAATTTTCTATGTTATAATGCCTTGCCAGACAAAAGAAGGATTCAGGATCTAAGTAGCAAAACAGTGGGAGGAATTAGATGTGTATTTTAGTTACTCCCCTAAACTACTCAGCATATAATAAGGAAGCATGAGGAGTCGTAACTGGCAAGTTTCATATTTTTCCTTAAAAAGATCTGATTCACCTTTGGGATGATATGTTTATAGTTCATCCTCAGATGTCATCCTAGAAAAATCAGTGATGATGGAAAGCAAGTATTTGAATTTAAATAACAATTATTCTTCTCAGATTTGGTCTGCTCTTTATTTTATGGAGGCAATAAAGTTAATACCAAAATCATCAGCTACAATCACAGAATACAAGTGTCATGTGGAAATGTACTTAAATAATTGTAACACCTCAGTTATAAACACCAATGGACCACATAAGTCTAAATGTATTCTGAGCTTTCACTTGAAGAGTCATATGTTGTACAGAGTGACTTTGGGAGTGTTACACACTTAGAGGCGCAAGGACAAACCCAATCCACTGTTACGTTTGCCAGCATTACTTGCACTATAGTCTGCTTTTGATCTTTATCTGCATTTTTAGTTACATATTTGGCTCTTATTTATAAATGTTTAATAGGCAAAAACACAAAACTATGTGTATAAGAAAGTCTATGATCAATAACAATAATTTTCAATGTAATTATTATTTACCATATGAATACTCAATTGGATATTAAAAATGGGTATTGTATATTCCATGACAAACTCATATTTTCTACTTATATGTATTTAATTTTTAAGATTTTCTGTATGGTTAATAGACCATAACATTTTATTTGAAAATATTCTGATAGTTTGAATTTCTCTTTTCATTGTTTTATTTTTACAGTATTGATATGGACTCACCTATTTAAAAATAGTTGGCAAAAATTATGTCTTTTCTGCTCTGGATTTCTTTGGCAATAAAATTATCTAGTTTATATTTTGACTGTCTGATTTTTTCCCCTAAATCTTTCCTTAACAGGAACAAAAGGCTAAGATTCCTATTTGTTTGTAGAACTACATTTTCTTTCACAGGATCTATAGATATAATAGAGTATATAGAAAAAATATAAAGAGCTCTGTCCATTTATCTCTTAGGTGACATTTTATTTGGGTAATAAAATGGCAAGAATGTCTAAACTTCTATAAATAATAATAAGATATGACTATAATTCTCTCTTATAAGCAGCTGTTTTTTACCTGGGGGATCCATGACTCATTGGGCAGGGGATCCACGTATGGGTTTAGGATGTACGTGAACTGCATGAAAATATTTATTAATTATAGCCACTCTAATAAAGACCCTTCAGCCTATAGACATTCCAGACTCTAACACCTTCTCTATCTCATCTTACACCCAAATTGTCTTTGGGGGTTAAATGACTTTTTCAAGAGAAGGTGGTTTTGTCTTCTTAGGGTCTATAAAGCTCACTAGTAAGAAGCACTACTGAAGTTCAAAGTCAGTCACCCATCATTATGAGTTACTGATGATGTTTCAAATTCATATTTGATAGAAGGTTGTATTACCTTTTATTTTTGATTTTCCAAAATTAAACTCAGAGCTGACTTCTGAAATTTTCACCATTGTTATGATTTAAATAATTCATTAATTAACCATATAATTTGCTGTTTCCCTCATTTCTAGAAAAGTCACATATGATAATGGTTATCTATAACTTTATTCCACTTTTGTATAAATAAATTATAGTTTTAATAAAAACATTAAAGAGAATATTATATTTTGCCCCCCCAAAATAAGAACTTCTGTATTTCATGTAATAATGCAAGCAGACACCTTCTGTATTTCATGTAATAATGTGAGCAAACAATAGAATAATAAGCCCTAAAAATGATGTGAAAGGACACAAAAGAAATCTGTTCAAACATGCCTAGCACCCTAGAGGATACTTCAGCCATGCTGACCACTAGAACTCACTGGTTTTCCTTTTGTTTTACAGAAAGAATGTGCTAATTTCATCAAGGTGCTTAAGGCTTATAATCAAACTCACTTGTACGCCTGTGGAACGGGGGCTTTTCATCCAGTTTGCACCTACGTTGAAATAGGACATCATCCTGAGGTAAAGCTGGCTTTTAAAAAACGGTGTTTGTCCATGACCCCTTCCTATTCAAATGCTTCATTACTAATTTCTTCAGTTCATTTAGCTTCTAGTTGCTATTCATTGCGACCTACTTCGAATTCAGATGCTGTTATTAATTTTAATCTGTGAATGCAAAAAGAATGAGACCATCACTCAACAATAACTGTGGAACAGGAGGAAGGAAGGAAGCATTTGCTTTTGCTCTGGATTACAGAGTCCAATCCATTTTGCATGTGCAGCAGATGTCAGCAGGCTGAATGTGTACTGTTTTCTCCTTCATTTGTATATTGCCAGCTTTTCCCCTCCATTTCCATCCTTAGCCAGAAGTGTCTGCCACCGCAGTTGTTTTCTTCTGCCCAGAGATTAAGAAAGGATGCCATACATGTGCACAATGATCTGATCTCATGTTTGACCTAAATTACTCACATTTATGTTCTTGCTTAGCTAGGCTTTGTTTTTATATTTTGGGCTATTATTTTGTCAGTATAAAAAAGGAAAAAAAATGTTTATTTGTCTCTTACTCCTACAAGACGTTTCACTGAGAAAATTTAGTGAGGAAATTAAAGTTAGGGAAATTTTAAGTACAACTTGCAATTAGGGATGTATTTAAAGGAAAAGTTACTAGTAGGAAAGCAGTTCCATGAATTGGATTTATCAATAGCCTTAAATTATAAGCCCTTTTATTATTTTTGGCACAAAATCCTAAGAAGAACAAAAGTGTTCATGTGGTGAGAAAATCATTTGTGACAGAATTTTCTTTCAGACTGGAATTCAGAAATACTCAACAGATAAAGAATTTGTTCCCAGAATATTTCTGGAATCCTAAAGATAAAATATAATTTACATGTTAGCCACTTCTTTATAACTTAAACTCTAGAGCCTTTCTTTATATTTTCTTAATGGGTACAAAAGTATTACAAATATGTTGTTTCAACCCAAAGACTTAGAAATCAAAACAGTTTGTGTTGTGCCTTCTTTGTATAAGAAGACACCTTCGAGGCTATGTGGTTTCTAGACTGAACACAATTATTATGACTTTCCTGATGATCCTGGGAAGATAAAAACCCTTTACGGGGCTTCCCTGGTGGCGCAGTGGTTGAGAGTCCGCCTGCCGATGCAGCGGACGCGGGTTCGTGCCCCGGTCCGGGAGGATCCCACATGCCGCGGAGCGGCTGTGCCCGTGAGGGGCCACAACAGTGAGAGGCCCACGTACCGCAAAAGCCAAAAAAAAAAAAAAAACCTTTACCAGGGCCTCACCGGCGTAGACAGTTGCCCTCATCAGCCTCTTCTCCCATTGCATCCTTCTTCCTTCCTTTACAAGCATGCATACTGTTCTTGCTGACATACCCAAGAGTTTTAAGTAAAAATTAACTTTAAGGAAGGGCAGTTCCACTTAAATTACTTGTTTCATATTGATGAAATTAGGAATAATTTCCTGCACACGGTCCTGGATACTTTGCATACTTAACTTTTCAGTAACTTCTGGATAAATCTCTCCCTCTTTCTTTCCTTCTCAGCTATTTCCTATAGTCAGGCACCCTAAAATTGGGTCTCACTTCTCTGTTTACTGGAGACAGCTCTGGAGAACCTTCCCCATGTCGTATTGCACTTTTTACATCTGCCAGGCATCATGCTGTATAAGACAGTGGGGTCCGGACAGCTGAGCTCCAAGCACAGGTTGGTGGAAAAGATACAGGCTTTAGGGACAGATCTGACTTCTGATCATGTTCGGCAACTTACTAGCTGTGGAGCACTGGAAAAATTACTTAACCTCTCTGAGACTGTCTCATAACATGTAAAAACAAAACAAACCTCAGCGATTCTCAGTGTCCATATGTTTTAAATGAGAACTTGACTTATTACCTCCAACTGCTTTCCAACCCTCCCAGCGGGGCGTGACCCACTGACATTTTTTGCTGTAGAAACTCAGGGAGTTCTAATCCCATCATTGTTAAAGGCAGGTCACCTGGCCTCACACTGCAGGGCTTTGGTCCAACCTCAATTCAGTACTGGATGCTTGATAAGGAGCAAGCTACTAACTTTCTTTGTGTCTTTGTTTCTACTCTAGAAAGTGGTAATGAGAATGGTCTCTACCTCATACAGTTGTTGTAAGAGTTTAATGTTGTCTAATAGGTAGCAGATACTGAAAAAAAAATGTGGATTATCATTTTTAAAATAGAAATGTGTATTTCAGGCTGAAAGCGGTTTCAGGGTTTATGGTGATAATTATCACCTTGCTGTTAAATGTACCTCTTTCATCAGAGGTTGTATGTTACTGCACTGGGCTCTCATTGTTGCCAGGTCATTCTGTACTTAGCTTAATTTCCTCCATTTTTAAATTTGAAGCTTAGATGATCTTGGTGGTCGTTTAAATTAAAATATCATATATTGTTCCTGTATTTTTACCATTTTCCCCAAAATGTAGTTTTGTTTTGTGCTTTTTCTTTTTGAAGTTGCTCTTTAGCAAAGTTCCTTCCTTCTCATCTCATCAACTACTTTATTGCTGCTTTATGGATGGGTGGGGAGATGCAGAGGTACAGCTTCTGGAGCCAGGCCATTTACCCAGGAAAATGGAGGAGGCCGTTTCCTCCACTGAAATAAATAAATAAAGCTTCCCATCTCCTTAAGGTGGGATATTGACGTACAAGTATTTTCCTGAAATCCTAAAACTCAGAACCTTTGAGAGAAGTCCTCCTTCAGAAGCTCAGTGATCTTGATTTGCATGGCAACTATACATGGGGAGATACTGTTCCAGACTGTTTAGGGGGTCAGAGGGAAAATGATTATGCAATTACCTGGGGGAATTTGGAGCAGTCTAGACAGTCAATCTGGGAAATTCTGGAAAAGATATTATCACGATGGCTTGTCTAGACAACATAAAATTTAATTTTCAATGCTTAAGCTGCCTTAAGAGAGAATCTGCTTTAAATTGATCTATATTGGTACTAAAAATACTACACTTGGATTTAAACATTTATGCTGTTTTTGAAGTTGAGAAAAAAGAGACAATATGTGCTTCATGCCGTTAGGAAAATAATGCTGGTAATGGAAAGATTGGAAGAATAAGAAATAAAATAATAATCAGGACTGAAGCCAGGATTGTTGGATAAGAGTTCATAAGGTCTCATGAAGTTTGAATTTAGTAACTTTTATTTACAAGGATGGATTTTCAGAAAGAACCAAGACAAATCTTTCTCCTGTATTCTGGTTGAAAAGTAGCATGTATACTTTGCTGTTCCTGCCCCGTTCTACATAAAATAGTGAAATAGTTTACTTTTTAAACTTCTGTCCAGGCTTTACATATTACAAATAATTTTATCATACAAAAAAGGACATTTTGCTTTTTGCTTTTATCATGAATTCATGGACATTTTAACATCCAGTTTTTTCTTTGCAGTGCTCTTCCTTTAAAATAACTCTTTGTCTTACATTGAGTCCCCAAGATTGTTGAAATTCATTGTTAGAAATTATGGACTTACCATTCCAGATGGCTGGATGCCACAAAAGACATCACTTTTGAAACAAAGCAAGACATCCTTCATCATTTAATAGCTTCAGATCTTATACGAGGAAATAGCAATTCCTTTTAAATAATCATGAACAGTTTGCAAAAAAAAGAAAAAACCTTGTTTAGTCTTCTAATTATGAAAATAGACCCAATTTTGCTCTTCTAGCATTTTAATAGCAATATTTAAACTTCTGAATACTGTATTCCAAAACTACTCTTGCTGTATGGTGAATGCCTTATGACCACACACGGTATGTCATTTATTGCTGTATTAAGCAGATTTTGTGTTTGTGTTTCCTGTAGTACAATTGGGAATTGGTAGGCCTATTAATTAACTCCAGTTCTATAAGATGCGTCAGTCAATTCTTGGTTATCCTCCAGTAGTACTTGACATTGCAGATAACTCCCAGTGAGGTCACATGCTCCATACGCATGTGTGTGTTTATTATTAAAATGCATGCAGAATTCACGGAAGGAATGATTCAGAGCTAGAGTACAGATGAGTTTTGTGTTTAAGCTTTCAGCATCCATGCCATTCAAATGAAAAGTGTAAGTCATCCTTACGAGACAGAATATTCCCAAAAGGCTTATAGTATATGGTATTTCCCTTTCAAATTTACATCTGTTAATAAAAAAAAATGTATGAATTTAGGAGGAGGATAGCTTTTCGAAGAAGTGTCTGGATGTTTTCTCACATTCTAAACGGGCCTCCTCCTTGTACTGGGAAGGAAATCTAAAGAAAGATGGACCCAGATGAGAGCTGGAAAATATTAACTCTATAAATACTCTCATAATGTCATGATCTCAATTTATGATAGAACCAAAGGGACATTAAGAAATGCAGTGAAGCTTAATGGCTATCTCTAAGGTCATTTCTGCAATGACAACTAATATATCAAGATGTAAAATAAAATGTTTTGTCTGGTTCTTCTCTTCCACCAAGAATAAGAGTTTGCTTTCATGTAAAACTTTGAATCACATGCTCTTAGTAACAGTCTCCAGGTCCAAATACTACTTAAGTTGGTGGCTAGTGCTCTGTCGACTAATTTATACATCTAATCTAACTTTTTCTAATTGAGTTATCTCTCTCAGTGTATTATGTCATTGAGTCCAATAGAGTCCAAGTTTATTTCTAAGAGGAAATGCTAAAGCTAAGAAATTTAGATATCTTGGTAAAGCAATGAGGCGTTGTTTTGGGGTTGGTTACATCATTCCATCTTTCTTAGATCATGTCTTGGAGTCTGACTTTTCCCACTTATGTTAGTAGGTTAGGTGGGAAAAGTCAGGATTCCTTGGTGATTTATCCTTGGCTTCATCATTTCCACCAGAGGCAGTGTGTCCCTCATTTGCACTCTCAAACTGAGCCAAGCGTGGTTAGAGCAAGACCATTATGGTTTCCAGGTTTTTCTTCCCTAATCTTTCAATACTTGAATCATGTTGGAAGGTGGACCATACAAGTTACCATGCTGAATAAACAATACCACCGTTTATATTGCAGATGAAATTTTAAAATGCTCTGCTGTTTGTATTTGAGAAAAAGAATCACAGTTCGTAAATTCTGTGACCTTAACAGCTCAGCAATGTATTTCTTGTGAGCTATTCACATTCTAAACTCTAGATATTATCAGTGAGGCTGTTTCTCAAAATCAACAGAACCAGTGGCCAAGTGAGGTAGTAGAGGGACCTAAGTTATGATTAGAAACAAGTTTGGGGGAAAAAAAAAAAAATCACAAATGGTGAGAGAGAGAGAACCAAAAATCCAAACCAGCTTCTCCTATACCCTATTTAAAAGATTTCAAATCACCATTTTATATTTTGACTGGTTTGCTCTAAATATAGGGTATGAAAACACCATAGTTATGAGATTAATACACTTTTACCCTCTACACTTATTTGGCTCAATTGTAAAACGTTTTCTTTTTTCCCCCCTCATAGTATTTCATCACTTTTTATTCCTAAGAACAATGACAGAAAAAATAGAAATGTTAGCATTCAGTTCTTAACTTGCCGAGTATTTAGTTTCATGTTTTGTCAGATCTGGTTCACCTAGTGCCAGAAAAAGAATTTGAACAAAATTAAAACAGTTTTCTTAAGGCCGTATTGGTGCAGTGATGTCATTATCAATTACTTATTAAAAGACTATGTTATCCGTAGTACTCAATTTCTGAGTGACATCTTCATTCACAATACAGACATAAGGACTAAATCATAAACAGCACATTGACCAATATATATTTTTCTTTTCTTCATAACTACTAGTAGCTAGTTTGGATCAAAGACTTTATATTTCTTGGAGCTAATCTGTCACTGGAGGTGTGTACTCCAACTTAAATCTTTCTCTTACTGTGCCCTTTTTGATTGATTGCTTTGCACTCATTCCCTATATAATCTATTTTAAAAGGAAGTTTCTGTTTATAAAAACTAATTTGTTATCAATATTATATTTTTCAAAAAACACAAAGAGTAGTGCTAAACCCCATTGCCTGCTCACCTGTTTGGGCTGTTTTCGTCTTCTCTTTTGTCCTTCCTCTTCATGACCCTTTCTTTGCCCTTGAACTCTTCTGTTTTTCTTCCTTTATCTCTTTGTCTTCTTGCCTAAATTACTTCATTTGGAACCAAAGTTTAAGGTAGTGGAAATACAGCCTGGATATATAGGTGAGAAGGAAGGCATTAGTTTAATATATTTGAAACTTGGGGAAAATACCAAGATAAATTTAGACTGAATTTCCACAAATCAGAATATGTTTACCTCCTCTTGGAGTGTGTTTCAAATAGGCCTCAGCAAGCTATCTTGTAGATTTGTTTTAAATCATGATTGTTCACTTTGATGATAACCTGAGGAAATGATACAAGTCCATTCTAAATTATTTGGATAACTACCTCATAATCATGTAAAATCTTTAGATTTTAGTGCTCTTGTTTGCTTAAGGCTTATAAGCATGTGAGTGCCAAGGATATACCTTTAATATTCTTGGGCTAATAAGACGGAAGCAAAGGTTGAGTTGATATGCAAACACTGTCTTCCTGCCAAGTAAAGGCCAAAATGGGGTCGGAGTGGGCTTTGTGAAGGAAGATCTTGCTGTGGTTCAAAAAGAGAAAAGTAAATTACCCCAGAGCACAAAGGAAGGTAGAACTGCTAGCTTCAAAGACTAGCTTCTGGTCACTAGAATCACGTTCATATTGTAAGAAGGTATTTACTTTTCAAGATACACAAAGATATTATTGTCCCGTTGCTTTGCTATTTCTAATTTCAATTGTATTTGCTTTCTAGTTTTGTTGGTACTTAATTTTAATCAGGAAGAACCTATATTTAGCTTTATAATTTTATAAATTTAGTTACTATTAGAAAATATGCTGTGTAAGTTAACTGGTGGCACACTAAGAAGATAACTTGTGGTAGCTTTTAAGCAGATAGTGTCACCTGTTTTTCACATCTGAGGACACTCCCCTTGCTCTAGTGTAATGGCCTCTGGTCTAGGTTCCTCATGGCCCTCAGCTGCTCCAGGCTTACCACATGTAGTCAATTTGGACGTGATGCGAGCTGGGGAAATAGAAAGAGCAAAGGCTGGTGCTGTGAATCAGCGTGAGGTGATGAGCATAGCACTGAAGTGAAAAGGAAAGACATAATGAGAAAACCAGAAGTTCTGGAATAAAGGTTTTATTTATTAAATAGATTTGGGGGAATACTAGGAGATAATGGAGGCTTAACATTTATATCTAGGGCTCTTCAGCTTTGTAGCTACAATTCTGTTCAACTGCTACAATCAATGCCCAAGTGATCTTGGAGGCAATTTGTATTCAGAAGCAATTTATATTCAATAGAGATAAAATTGACTTTAATAAAAATATAAGAAACATTTTTCCTAAGCAAGGTTCTAACAGTAATGGTGAGGAACATAAACACAAATGTCTGCCCTCAAAGATTTAACGTATACATAAATATGTAACTTCAACATGATGAAACATCAGTAATAATAACTATACTCCAAACAGCTAGTATTTACTAAGCAATAATTATACTGTGTACTGGCTGCTTTGAATGTATTACCTTACTCAGTGTTCACAAAATCTGATGAGGTAGGCACTCTTCACATCCTCACTGTACTGATGAAAAATTAAGGGTTTCATAGGTATTTTATAATGGGCCTGAGGCAATCATGCTATTCATTGGTTTATGTCTGAGTGGAGAACCCGCTCCTTTAAAAGGAAGTACCAGCCTGGTACAGAGCGAGAAGAGGGTTAAAATCACTAATTCTGGGCTTCCCTAGTGGTGCAGTGGTTGAGAGTCCGCCTGCCGATGCAGGGGACACAGGTTCGTGCCCTGGTCCGGGAAGATCCCACATGCCGCGGAGCAGCTAGGCCCATGAGCCATGGCCGCTGAGCCTGCGTGTCCGGAGCCTGTGCTCTGCAACGGGAGAGGCCACAACAGTGAGAGGCCTGCGTACTGCAAAAAAAAAAAAAAAAAAATCACTAATTCTGATTTAGGGTATTAAGTCAGAGATTTTCTCATGTATTTATTTTATATTCCAAAAATACTTAATGTGTGCCTAGTTTGAACAAGGTGATGACTGTAAATAAGGGAACACTTGATGAAGTGAAGAAAGGCCATCACATTTAAGCTGAGTTTTGAAAAATAGGTGAAGTATTGATGGTTGTGGAGGATCCGTTATGTAAGCCTAGAAGGATAGAATAGAAAAACAGAGACATTAAAGTCCAATGGGGAAATGGCAAATACCCCAGTGTGCATCTAGTACAATAATTTTCAAAAATGAGGCTGGAAAATTAGGATCAAGTTGAGTTTAGGGAAGCTAGCCAAGAGCTATACAAGATTTTAGGAAGAAACTACTAGTATTGCTATGATTGGTTCTGAAACATGTTTTTGGTGTAAACGCGTGTGTGGAGGGGAAAACAGACATATAGGTACCTCCATTTTGAGACTGTGGCAAAAGTTGAGTAGTGTCACATGCTGAGAACCTGGACTGATAGTGAGGGAAAGATACTGAGTACTGTTAAAAGTTCTCATAACAAACAATAAGAAAATTACATCTAAATTTCATAAACCACTAGATGACATACACTGACATGATGATACTCTTTAAACTCCCCAATGAAAAGATGGTTTCCCAATTGTCTGGGGACAATTAGATAAACATGTTTTGTAGCATACTGTGGCTTACGCACATTCAATTTTCACTGCTAAGTCTACAAATAAGCTGAATTTATACTGTGCATAAAACATTAAGCTACCATATGCAAAGTTATGCGAATTTCTCACCCACAGTGTATAACAAAAACATGGTTTCTCCACACTTGTAAATCCAGAGAATGCTATTTTGTTAATGCATATGTGAAAGCAGTTCAAACACACTTTGTTTAAAAAATAAAAATAAGAAAACACAAATAACTAAACAAAAAGAAACAAGATGTAATATATTGTACTTAGAAATAGTAATTTTTAAATGAAAAATATCCATGCTTTAATATTAATTTCATTACTATGTTATAGCTTTTACTGATTTTGTGAAATTTTTATGCAGATGATGTATCCAATTTATCCCGTGTTGTTCTGCCCCATTTCCATCCTGCTGTAACTACTCTCCATGATTTTTTCATTAATTTTATTACTATTCATGACTCATCGTTGACATATTTGATGGTTTTATGACTGTTATAGCATTTTGTATTTATAACCCTGTGATGAATGTGTTATCTCCATTTTTCATTTTAGGGAACTATGTCTCAGAGAGAGTCAACAATCTACCCATCATCACACAACTAGTAAATTTGTTGTCATAACCGTCAATAACATACGACCTTCCTAGTGACATCAATATTAGTCTCATAGTGTACCAACACTGTAACATCCTCCTTGGTAGGATGCTGTCCCATGTGCGTTTTTTTGTTAGTTTTTTTTTTACTGTGGTAAGAATACTTAACACAAGATCTGCTCTCCTAACAACTTTTTAAGTGCACAATTCTGTACTGTTAACTACAGGCACAGTGTTGTGCTGCTGATCGCTAGAACTTACCCATCTTGTGTAACTGAAACTGTATACCCATTGAGCAGCGACTCCCCATTTTCCCCACCTCCAACTCCTGACAGCCACCATTCTCTTCTCTGATTCTGTGAGTTTGACTGTTTTAGATTCCTCACATATCTGGAATCATGTAGCATTTGCCCTTCTATGCCTGGCTTATTTTACCTAGCATAATATTCTTCAGGTTCATTGCAACAATATTCACAATAGCTAAGATAGGGAAACAGCCTAAATGTCCATCAGCAGATGAATGGGTAAAGAAAATGTGGTGTCAGATGCAATGAAATGTGATTAGGCCTTAACAAAGAAGGAAATCCTGCCATATTCAATAACATGCACTATGTGTTCATTAATACTCAGGTGTAAACACTCTCAAAATAGTGAATTTCAAGTAAAATGAATTACAACCTGCATTAGTAGGAACCTACTTAAAAGAAGCATTAAGTTCTCGGTGCTGAAAATGTGACAGTGACTGTCAACTTGGTAAAATGGCAGTGGCAAATTCATGGCGTCCTTTAAGAGGATATGATAATATAATCTGGAAGTCATGTTTCAATAAAAGAAGTGCTTGGATACCCACAAAACAGTTACTTTCTGTTTCTACTAATTCCCTCTCTGTGTAAGAAAGGTGTTGAGCAAAAATAAACAAAACCTGCCTACTGGTATTTCCACTTAGATGCACAGGAGAGTTCAAATATGTTTTACAATCAAAGAGAGTTGTAATTCTTTTTTTTTTTTAATTAATTTATTTATTTTTGGCTGTGTTGGGTCTTCACTACTGTGTGCGGGCTTTCTCTAGTTGCGGTGAGCAGGGGCTACTCTTTGTTATGGTGCGCGGGCTTCTCATTGCGGTGGCTTCTCTTGCTGTGGAGCGCGGGCTCTAGGCGTGTGGGCTTCAGTAGTTGTGGCACGTGGGCTCAGTAGTTGTGGCTCGTGGGCTGTGGAGCGCAGGCTCAGTAGTTGTGGCACATGGGCTTAGTTGCTCTGCAGCATGTGGGATCTTCCCGGACCAGGGCTTGAACCCGTGCCCCCTGCATTGGCTGGTGGACTCTTAAGCATTGTGCCACCAGGGAAGCCCAAGAGTTGTGATTCTTTTTTACACAAAAGGGATAACCAGAATCTGTAGCATTAATATATAGAACTATATTTGAAATAGATTTCTTAAAATATATATATATATTTTTTAGATGTTGGGGGTAGGAGTTTATTAATTAATTTATTTATTTTTGCTGTGTTGGGTCTTCGTTTCTGTGCGAGGGCTTTCTCTGGTTGTGGCAAGTGGGGGCCACTCTTCATCACGGTGTGCGGGCCTCTCACTATCGCGGCCTCTCTTGTTGCGGAGCACAGGCTCCAGACGCACAGGCTCAGTACTTGTGGCTCACGGGCCTAGTTGCTCCGTGGCATGTGGGATCCTCCCAGACCAGGGCTCGAACCCGTGTCCCCTGCATTAGCAGGCAGATTCTCAACCACTGCGCCACCAGGGAAGCCCCTTATTTCTTAAAATATTTTAAAAATTTACAAAGTTTCTCAATTCTCATTCAAAGTAAGTTTAGCAATGAAACATGTCCTTTTACTATTTCTCAATATTTTGATCACGTAATAAATATTTCAAGAACACAGAAGAATCTGGATATTACTATACATAGAATTTTAGATTAATAAACAGAAAATACTTAATTTTACATGGCACACAAATTATTAAATAACAGAAAGTTGGTATAGTCTTTATTTCATTTTCCTTAATGTAAATGGGCCTTATCAAGCTATCTGCCTGTGAAGATATTGAAATATTAACATACTTTTAAAAAGCTACATTTTTACTCAAAATTAATTTTGTACTTAGGAGTCTTTAGAGTTTCCAGCTAGAATAAATGTATTTGGATAAATATATATTTATGTGAAAGGACATCTTTTAATCATTGCCTCAAAAATTGAATGATATAGGCTTTCAGCTTTCACTTAACACAATTATTTCTATCATTGCCTATTTTACTCAGATACTTCAGTAATTTCAATCCATTCCTATAGAAATGATAGAAAATTTGGTATTAGTACCTGAGTACAGTTTTGAGATTTATATGTTTACATGCAGGAAATACATTGTTTCAAATTGTCAGAAATCAAACCACATAGAATCACTACTTTCCATTTTTATTTTATTTTATTTTTCCTGTCTGCCGTTTTAATTCGATTGTGCACCTCCGGCCACTGAAAGCAATCTCAGGAATTGCTGAGTGGTTAAAAAGGGAGTCAAATGGGATCTAAAATCAATCCACAGGTCTGTCACTGATTCATTGTGTGACTTTTGCTGCCACTGAAATGACATTAAAATGGTCTCCTCAACATTTTTATACCTCAGGATTTCTCTTGTGATAAATAAATACCTATCTAATATGCATTATGGATATATACTTTAAAAAGTAGGTGATGATGAAGAGCTACAAGACTAGCTTCTGTTTTAACAAGTTATCTCACTTGAATTTACCACAAAGCTTTATACAGAGGCTAAAAGTCTGGATATTTCTAGTGTTGCAAATGGGGTTTTGTATACATGCCAGGGTTCAAGCTCCTTTTAAGTGCTTTTATCCTGGCAAACTTTTCTTCTTTTGATTTTATTTTGTTGGTATTTAATAGCTGTTGTACTACATATTTAAATTAACCTGGAAAGGATGGATGTTTAGTGTCCCATATTGACTTGCCCTTTGCTGGCCTAAATCTCGGAGGCAAATGGAAGATTTGCAGGGAGGAACACCTATTCGCTGTATTATGTCATGCTAGATAGTCGTCCTAGGTACTAGGTACCTTAACACTACGTCAAATTTTTGCACATTTTTCCTAACAACAGTATGGAATTTTTAAACGTTCATGCTAAGATTGCACAGTCTCTTAGACATATATTAATTTTTTTCTAGAATAAGATGTAATAACTTATCTGACAGAGGAATAGGAAAATATTATGCCATTGATAAGCAAAATATTTCCATTTTTACTATGCAAACGACCAGAAAACTAGATGTGAACTGACACCCCTTTGTTCATAAATTCATCAGAGGCAATCAATAGTTTCCAGTCTCCTTTTTTTTAAATAAATTTGTTTTATTTATTTATTTTTGGCTGCGTTGGGTCTTCATTGCTACACGTGGGCTTTTCTCTAGTTGCAGAGAGCGGGGGATACTCTTTGCTGCGGTGCGCAGGCTTCTCATTGCAGTGCGCAGGCTTCTCATTGCCGTGGCTTCTTCTTTTGCAGAGCACAGACTCTAGGCGTGCAGGCTTCAGTAGTTGTGGCTCGCAGGCTCTAGAGAGCAGGCTCAGTAGTTGTGGTGCACGGGCTTAGCTGCTCCGCAGCATGTGGGATATTCCTGGACCAGGGCTCGAACCCGTGTCCCCTGCATTGGCAGGTGGATTCTCAACCACTGCACCACCAGAGAAGCCCTCCAGTCTCTTGAGTAAAATCAACTTCAGGTAAAATGAAAAAACAAAATGAAATGATGTGTTTGCCGTATGGATGACAAAAATGTAATCCCATTCACTTTTCTACCTTATACTACTCAAGAGTCTGAAAATTTTAATAAGCTCCTAAGAAAGAAATGAAAAGTACTTTTCAACTGTGCTGCTAAGAAAAATATTTTGATCTGGAAGATTTTAGTACAAAAAATTAAGCTGGAAGATTTGATATCCACAAGACTACTGAAGCCCAATACCATCCTAAGCAGAAAGCTCAGCAATATCTGATACCTTACTTTTTTTTTTGATATCTTACTTTTTAAAAAATGATGTGTCCAGGGCTAACCTCTGACCACAATTTCCGTGAATTTTTGCTTAAAAATACATGTTTATAAAATACTGTATCTTACAGTTACTGCATAGCTCCTCTAATTCCTATCCTTCATTTCATAATATAGGAAATTTAAACTCAGATTGCTTAAATAGTATTCTCAAATCCCATGGCTACTTAGTGGTAAAAGCTGAACTTAAACTCAGCTCTCCTGACAGCCGATTCAGAGTTCTTGCCATTGCACTACATTGCCTTCACTCTCACTATCAAACATGGAAAAGGACGTGAAAGGCACAATTTTTCATTTACATCAAGCTGTTTATAAGTTTTTATTAAAATAAAGTGAATAAGTAAATAACATTAGATAATTACTTTTAAAATATAGTTTTACTTTATTTCTCCATGCATTCATGGTCTGATTATAAACTATATAATGTAATGTCAGGGAAAAATTGTATGATTTCTTTTACAAAATAATATTTCCTTATTCAAAATGAGTCAATTGTTTCTTCAAAATAGATAAAATTTGAATGTTGTTTCAATACTTTATACTATTTTCCTTTATTCTCATTAAGGTAGCTAGATTAAAGATGATTTCTATTAGTTGAAACAGTCAACATATATAAAATATTATCAAAGAAAATAATTGAAACATTAGGAAGGCAACCTGAACACTGTGAACACCAGAATCATGCAAAATTGCACCCACACACCTCTGCATACAATGGACAAGAACGACTAAACTCTTTGATCTCTCCTGGATGACATGAAAGAGTAAAAGGGGGGGAAAAAGCAGCGTCTGTTAGAAAAAGAGTTTAATGAACAGGGTGGAGACCAGCTGAGTGTTGACATAGAGCATGAGAAAAGAAAAAGAATGCAGAAACAAATTTATAGTGATAGACTTCAATAGATCCAAAGAAAGTCTGATTTAGAAAAAAGATATTAAAATAAATGCAGTTTGATTTGTATGTAAAATATTTATAATTCCTGTAGTGAGTTCTCTACCAATGTTTTCAATAGGAAAAAAATATATATATTACATATGTATATAACTTTTATATATAAAACTATATATTCATATTATATATATGTGTGTGTTTATAACCATAGTGATGACAACATCTTAGACAAAAATGTGAAGGTGTAATATAAGGAATGTAAGTCAGTTTAAACTGCCTGAACATATATTGTAAATACAAATTTTAGTCTATTTTTCCTTTAACTTAGGGAAGTTGTGGGAAAAGTGGGGGTTTTGAAATGGATCAATTCTACAGGGATAGAATTTGCCTAGGCGTTGTCCATCATTCAACTGCTGCAACTATCCAGAGCAAAAATATTTTATCAGTACTTTATAAATTTGGGCGACTTTCAGGCTTGTGAGGTTTTGTATCCCAAAGGGTGGTGGTGATGGTTTTTCTTTTTTATGATTGGCATCATATGCTGTTATAGTATAGATTCTGCTATCATGTGATTTAGTATTTTCTAGGATTCTGACTGTTACACCAGCCGTTCCCAACCTTATGTCTGGCAGATGACATGTACCTATGTGACATTCTCTCCTGGGCACACCCATCATTATATGCATAAGAATATTCTGAAATATGAGCAGCTAAAAATAATGACATCAGAGCCTTAACTTTGAAAAATGATGACATAAGAGCCTTAAGCTTGAACTGGCCATAGTTTCTTTAAAATAATAATAAAGTAAAAAGAAAACTATTGAAAATGTACATATTTAAGTTCAGGGAAGGAAGCCATGTTTGAGGTTAGAGAAAGTGAATCATGGGCAAAAATGACAAGAAACCATGATCTTAGATGTGTGAGAAAGTATTTAGGAAATATGAAAAGAAAGATATTTGCCTCTACGATCATGCCTGTATGTAATAGACTAAGTGGACTCTTCTGCTGGACACCAGACAAGCTGTGTAAAGGTCACCATGACTACAGTTCCACTTGGTGAAACAATGCTGTTAACTCAGATCCTGCCCCCTCCCTGCTGCTCACCACTTGGCCTGTCCAATCAGGTTATCACACTGAAGCCAGAGCAATCTTCTCAGGAAGCAAACAGTAGCCCATCACCTCTGTTTAAAGATAGAAACTAGGAAAATCTGCTTTTTGGTCTTGGTCCTTTCTATCTCGGAATCCTTTTCTGGACCTTTATCCCCTTACCCTCTACTAACATTCTGGAGTTCCTTTTCTTCTTCTGGTTCCTTTAATTCCCTGTCTCTTTTCTTTTAGGTCTTTGCACTTACTGTGCCTATTCCTTGGATCCCTTGGATATTTGCTTTAATAAATCAATCTCACCCTTCTGATTCCCAACTCAAGCATCACTTCCTTAGAGCAAGTTTCCATCACTTCTCTTGTATTGTAGATACTACTACTATTAAATATGCTCTCATAGCAACACAGGTGAAAAGGCAGACAAATAGATGCATATATTGTGTTAAGTCCTATAATAGGGATTAGAGAAATTTATCTGAAATAGGATATATATTTGCAGGAAGGATTCACCTTATAAACTCTGAACTGCTAAGGGTCATTTCTTCATCTCTCAAGGGTTAATTGTGATAAACAATTGTGATTCTTTTGTGCAAAAAGCCACAGGGTGTAGATCAGAATGCGGACCTGAAATAAACATCCCCAGCCAGTTTGAACCCTTGAATAACACCAAATAGTCTCTTTTTTAAAATGTGGGTACTCCATATTTTAATACAAGCCATTTTATAAATTTGACATATATCACCATTTTCACATCAGGAATAATCCATATTGATTAACATACAAGTATGCTCAAATTTTAGCACTTTTGTTTTTTTTTGTCATTGGTATAATTGTTTTATCTCTCATATGCATAAGACCCTAAGCAGAGAACAGATTTAAGTAAAATTTTCACTGTAACGTTTGATCTGCAGTTGAAGGTTATTCTGCTGTCAGGGCCCTTATGTAGCAAAGTCAGAAAAGAAGTAGATGAAGGATACACATGACCAAACTTAAAGGAGGGAAGGGGGCCTAAGAGAAGAAAGGAATGAAGTAATATGCCTCCAAATCCATTTTGTTAAAATAGGTTGAGCTAACAGTGAAATTTATTGCATAACAACAGTAATGATAATAATATATCTATTAATTTTTATTTTGGGCCCTTTGTTTAAAATAGAATAGAAATTCTTGGCAGATTTGAGTGCTCTGAATCAAGTATGACACTTAAGATTCTGTGAGTGCTGTCACTTGTAATGTAACATAACGTTTATGTTGACGTCTACATTTCTGTCCTGAAGACTAACACAGAGGAAGCAATAAATATAATTAGCAATGTAATGTTCAGCAGCAGCTTTTCCTGGCAGTGTAGGGAAGTGGGAGTTTTAAGGTGAGAGGGCCAAAGAGACAAGGGGAGGGCAAAGGCAGAAATATGTTCACGCTAACATTAAAAAGATAATAACTGAAGGTAGCATTACCAGAAAACTGTGCGCTCCATTGTTTGAGTTTCGAATTAAAGCTCTCTGAGGATAAAGGCAAATTCTATTTTGGTCAAAGAATTGCCTTTCATCTCCCCCCATCAGGATGTAATTGGCAGGAGATGACACAACCTGCTTAACAATCAGGTATTTCAGAGGTTCCCAGTTGACAGTGAGCAAGATTCCCTTGACTCTCCTTAAATGCCTTTTTTTTCCTCTTTGTGAACAGCATGTATCTGGCATCTGTAAAACATTAATTCACTAATATTCTCAGAGAGTAGACCGTGGGTTGACAAGAATTCCAACTTTAGAATTTAGCAGAGTATACAAAGTTATGAAAAAATGTAGCCTGCGTGTCCATCTCTTGGGAAAAATGAGACATTGTAATATTATGGCATTTAATTGTGTTCATAATATACTGATTTAAATTCTAGAGAAATCATCTCAGAATTCTATAATGTTTGGCAGGTTAGAAAAAAAGAACATTATAATAAAAATCACTGCCTATTTTTGACAAACTGAAAATGACAGACTCTTCTGAGTTATTAATAGATCAATAAATTTCTGGATATTCATTGTGAGGAAAGTATGAAGATATTGCCCAAAACATGGAGTCAAAGTAAAGCAGTTTTCCCTAAGCCTGACTGACTTTTTAGAAGCCACTTTGGATTAACCATAGTGTTAGCTAGATTAAGGTTTAATTTTATCATTTTACCTCAAAGGGATATTGTGATCAAATGTGTTTTACCTAGTAAGGCATTCTGCCTAATAGATTCTGAATTGTACCAGTAAATACTACTTATTCTAATTCTCCTCCCATTTCCCCAGCCCAACACTCTGATGATAAGGTGTGTACTTTCAGTTTGGAGGTTTTTTATTCAGATTAGATCTGAAATATAAAACATTTTGTGTAAAAGCATACTCTTTTTATCAGTCTACACAGTTTTCTACAGCGCACAGTGTGACATACTTTAGGCACTTGATAATATTTGTTAAGTAAATGAATAACCACTAGTAGCATAATTATTGTGACATTAAAAGTATCACCTTTAAATACCCTTTTTTTTTGGCGGTACGTGGGCCTCTCACTGCTGTGGCTTCTCCCGCTGCAGAGCACAGGCTCCGGACCCGCGGGCCCAGTGGCCATGGCTTACCGGCGGCATGTGGGATCTTCCCGGACCGGGGCACGAACCCATGTCCCCTGCATCGGCCGGTGGACTCTCAACCACTGCACCACCAGGGAAGCCCATCCTTATTTTTAATAGGAAAACAATCAGTTAATATCATGCATTCAGTCCCACTTTGATTTATTTTGTTGGCTTCTAGGTGTAAGCTTAAATTCTATTTTGCATTTATTTGTTCAACTCTGTGTTGTGTGTTTCCTTTTCTTTGCATTTGGGTTAAATTTTCCTCCTTGCAGAGAAAACATGCTATTGCCATGCTGTAGGCTATTTCTGCGCATATTTAGGCAAGTCATCTGCAAACATTGTGTTACCTGCCCATTGTTTAAGGAGCAAATGTTAAAGCATACATGTTTCAGGAATGGAATGGAGGATACATCATGATTTAGCAACCGTTAGTACTCTGATTGTCAAATTCCTAAATTTTTATTAAACACACATGTTGATTTTTTCCTTTGAGATAGTCCAACTGACTTATCCCCTGAACTTCCATGGTTTTACTTTTAAAGCTCTTACCAGGTTCTTTCCAAATCAAACTTTAAATTCAAGAAGTGCATGCACTCACACCTCCACTGTAATCTAAAAAGTAAAAACAATCTTTTATATATTTGTATTATTTTATTACCCAGAGAATATATGAGATCAAACTTCAAAATCTTTCAAATATTCACAAACATAATTCTCTTGTTTATTTCTTATAATAGGACAGATCTAACTTCAGATCCTTCCTAATATAATAATAATGAGTTTTACAAATATATTGTCCTAAGAATGAATGTTTTAAATGTCTTATTATTTAGTCTCTATATATCTGTTAAATATTTCAAGCTTATACAGCAATTTTGCATCATCAGTACATTTCATAACCTTTAAAACTTAGTTTGATAACACAGAAGGTTTCCTTGCTACTTCATAAATCTAGGTATTTAAAGTAATACCCAGTATACTTAAACTATGTGTTGTTTGTATATAATAATTTTATGTGTAAGATAAATATATATAAATATAGATACCACCCTTTAGAAGCTGCATAATTATTTCTTAAAAAGTACTCATTCGTAAAATGAGCCCTATAATGAATTTACCATAAGAAATGTTAATAACTACTTTGAAGGAATGACTATGTTTCATTAGATGTATAGGTAATTTGAAATTATAACTTTATGTGATTTAGATACGTATCATTTCTGTGAAGTGATTGAAGGTTACAGACTGTTAAATGGTTATCTTTAGAACTATAATTGCACTAAATCAGTAATTTTAACCTTCTCTATTTTTATCTATGAAATAATATTTGCAGTCTGGTATATGTCAAAATATCAATAGTTGACAAGTTTTTGTAGATTTGTATATATGAAGTTAAAAATATTCTTGTTGAAGAATTTACAATTAATAAGGACTTGATTTATTTTTTAAAAAGCACAATTTGTACCAGTTATACTAATAGCAACATGTGAGGCACATATTCTTCTTCCAGTGTAGTACCAAAATGATAGCTGAACTGAGGTCTTGAGATTTCTGTTCCTATTTAAGGGGAAGTATTTTACACTACTAGGAAAACATGTTGCAGAGTGGTGCTTGAGATGAGTGTTTACATATAATTTTTCACCAAATGGTATTTTTTTTCCCTAACAGCTCTAAATTGACTCATCTTTGGGTCTTAGGAGAATTATTACTTCAGTGCCTTTTTTACTCTTAGTATAAGCTCAAAAACTATGCAAATAACCTTAAATAACTTAAAAAAACCCTTTCCATTGTTTCAAATCCTGAAAAAAATAGTAGCATATAAGAACATTTAGAGCAGCAACAAAGACTTCTCACCAGCAAAAGAATAATTCTATCTTATTTACTTTTAAATTCTCAAGCTAATATTTCATATTATAGTGGTTTTCATCTTGTTGGACAGGAAGTTGGGAAAAATGAGTAGGATGGTATATTTCGTATTATTTTTCTAAGTATGTCAGATTTTATAGTCAAAGGATAATAAAATATTCTATTATCTTTAAATAGATATGAAAAATGTCTTCATAATCAGTCAGCATAAAACTCACACAGAATACCACTTGTGCCATAGTATGATAGTGGTAAATAAAATTGAACTAAGGGATCTTGCCTTAAATAACTTAGAATTTACTTAGAGACATGACATAAAACTGTCAAAGTCAAAAATCATATTTTCAACAGTTTTTTGGTGCTCATTTTATGATGATACCAACTTCATGGATTTATATAGTTAAAAGATAAATTTAACATGTTTTCTGCCCTCAGGACTGCAAGGGCATTTGGGAAATAAATCATTTTTAACATACAACAATGGCCAGTTATATACAGTTATGTAGAAGGTGCCATGGAAGCCCCTATTTTGGAGTATCCAGTTTTGCCTAAGAATCTTTAAGCTACTTCCAAAACAGGTCAAGACAAGAATAGAGACATTTCAGAAAATGGGAAGAACCTTGCAAGGCACAGGGGAACAAGATTAAAACAAAATGCAGAAACATAGAGGAAGATAAATACTAGTAAAAGAATATAATACAATGCAGTAGATTTTCAGAGAACAGAGGTCAGTGGTAATGAAGTGTTCGTGAAAGATTTCGAGAGGATAATAATAACAGTGCTAGCAATAAAAGAATACTAAACTACTGTTTTGAGTTACTTCTGAACGCTTTGCTGTATAACTTCTGTTCATCTTCTGGATCTCCACTGAGATGCCCATCTCTAAGGGAAGCCTTCTCTGGCTGCTTCATTCCCAGTCTCCACCTAAGTAAAGTCGCCCTTGTATTTTTAATATACTGTCCTTTAGAAACATACATTAAAATTGCATATATATTGTATATGTGTGTGTGTATACATATATACGTATGTATAAATAGGGAATACAGACATATGTTTAATGTCTGTATCCCCTATAACACTATAAACGCCAGAACACTGATACTGTGTCTGTCTTATCTAGCTTTGCAACCACAGCTCCTGGCATGAGGTAGGATCATTGAAAATTAATGATTACATGTCCAAACACTGTGCCAAGTAGTTATCTTAGTTCATCACTCCAACAGTCTAACTAGGTGGATGGAATTTTTTTCCATTTTATAATGAGAAAAATGGGAATTAGAGGGGTTCATTGATCTAGGGAATTCCAGAGTCACGTTTTGAACCCAGGTCTTTATAACTACTATAACCTCCTATTACAGTAACTGTGGTAAGTTACTTGAAAGTGAACTCTGATAATGGCCTGCAAGAGTTTGGATAAAAGGATAGGACAAGGTAAATATTTTCATTACAAAAGGAAACCAAAAAAACAAAAGATATGAAATTAATAGCAGATGCACTATTTGGGGGTATGGAGTGGGGGTAATAGAATATGCTGAATAAGCCATTTTGCATATTAGAAAATAGGAAGAAATAGAGTTGGACATTTGGATTAGTCCAAATTATGAGGAATCTTGAAAGAAAATTATATATACGAAAAAGAAAGCTACTGAGGATGGCTGAATGGGAAATTAATGTAAAGAAAGCAGGTTTTATACAGCTTTAAAGTGCTAGTGAAGCATGTGATAATGCAATTGGATAAAAAGGGACAGAGCATCAAAGAAATCTAGGAAGCTAAGCAGAAATCTAATCTTGATATTTTAATCCTATTGATGAAATCTAATTTTGAAAAATTGCAAACAGATAATCTTTTTTCACTGCATTAACTACCTAATACAAAAGTATGCAATCAGAAAAAGAAAAGCTTCTTCCAGTTTCAAAGAACATTTATAACATTTCAGAAGAACATTCTGAAAACCCACTATAGCATAATAACTCTTAGAAATAGTTGCAATTTAAGGAGGCATGTCCAAGCATTTCTTTAACCAGGAAACTTTGTTAAGGCTATGATGAGTTCTATTCATCCCCAAAGCTTCAATGAGCTATATCAAAAAGCAAGAAAATGTGATTCTTTAAAAAAAAAAAAAAATTACACATTTTAGTTCAGCAAATTCATTCGTTTATTAATTCATTCATTCTTTATTTAGGAGTGATGTTCTGTTTCAGAAATTATACTGGAAGAACTAGGAAAATACAGAGAGATCAGCTTACAAGAATAGAGGGGAAAGAAAACAAATTATTAAATAGAGTTTTATGGATTCCGATTGAGGAATATGCACCAGGTGCCAGGGAACGGTTTGTATGTTAAAAGGTGGTAGACCATACAAGGTGGTTTGGAGAAGGTGAGGCCAGAAGCAGGGAAACCGTTGAATGTGGCTGCCAGGAGAGAAGAGATAAGGGCCTACATTTGGGTAGCTGCAGTGAGATAGATTCAAAATAAATTTTTAGTATATATAGAAGCTGAAGGTAAGAGAGGGAGAAATATAGGACAAGTGCCTATCATAACAAATATGAAGATGAACATAATAGAAAAAGAATTAAGTGATATAGAAGAGGTAGAAGCAAACTTTTCTCCATGTTTTGTGAGATAAATGCCTGTGAAGATGGTAGATGTGTTGTCTTCTAGAATGATATGCAGGTTCACTAAAGGGCTAAAGAAGGGAAACTGTGGTCAGTTCTACTGGAAGGTAAGTCGACGTTAGTTCATGGATGATGTGGATTGCCCTTAGTTTATTTTCTATATCAGAGACAGTGTGAATAATGAAACTGACAAGGTTTCCCACTTTCCTCTTGTGCTAGAAAGTTCTGAACCAAAACCGTGGCCCGTCTTAAGCAGGTGTATTGATGAATGTAGTATCTCCTTTTAGCCCTGTTACTGGCCCAGAGTAATATCAGCCCTATTGCCCTTTCTGCTTGCCACATCTTAATGTATGCTACTTTGTCATATCCTATGACACTTGAAATCTGTTCTGGAAAATATATGGTGTAAATGCATTTGTATTTATTTCTGTAGCACTGCATGGATGATGGCTTAGAAGAAATAGATAATACATGTGGAAGACCAGTTAGATGATTGCATAGCCAACATTTTAACGGTAAAGGTAGAAGAAAAAACTATAAGAGCTTTTTTGGTTAAAGGATAAACAAATTGATAATTGATAGTTAGTAAAGAATACGTGAAACTGATAAACCAAGGTATGTTCTGGGCTTTGAACATGTGTAATAATGATGATTTCATTGATAAGATTTGGAGCATCATTAGGAGAATTGGCTTGATTATAGGATGCTGGTGTTAAGAGAGAACTTGCAGTGCTTGGTTTCCACTCTATCGAGGTTATGATTTGGATGAGACATCGAAGCAGTATGTCACTTAGGCAGATATTAAGCTGAAGGGAAAAAAAGAGTATAATGTAGACGAGGGAGTCGTGACAGTGAAGTTTTGAGTGATGATTAAAGGGAAATAAAATATAAAAAAGCCAAAGACTAAACTTCAATGAAAGTACTTTTGGTGAAGTTACATAAGAAATGATGAAGAAAAAGGAAACAGACAGGGGTAGAACAAACACAGAACAGAGTCAAAACAGAAAATCTTACCTTGTAATAGGCGCTCAGAATTTCCATAGTCAGTGAAAATGCCAAGGAACAACAACAACAAAAAGCCTTGGGAAAACTCCAGGGGAGTTGGAACAAGGAAGTCATTGGTGTTTATGGCCTTATAAGTAGAAGAGTGGGAATGGAATTCAGAATAAAATGTTAACATGGAAGGGATCGTTGAGAAAAAGGGATAAGAATACAACAATTTACATGTGAAATTTGGAATATGTGAAAGGAATCAAATTCAAGGCAGTGTCAGTCAACAAGAAAAACAAATTGTGCAGCCAGCCAAATTTATCTTTATGTGTCTAAAATATATTTCCCAATTAATCCTTGGGAAAAAACAAAACTTATCTCTTTTTCTCAGGTCTATCATGTGTTACACAGTCCCCTGGTTATCATTTTGAACATGTGAAGAAACAAGACAACTTGTGGTAGAACAAGATTAGAAATAATAGTTCCTTGTTCCCAGAAATTTTTCTCAGTATACAAACCACAACTTTTTTGGTATGAATTTTTACAATCACACATTTCATGTAGCAGTACCTGAACAGTTAAGCCTATCTTCTACTATAATACCTTGGCCATGAACATAATTATTGTGAATTCCAGCTCTGTTAATTATTAGTTGTACCCCCTGGAGCATAGGCATTCTCCTTAACTGTCAAGTGAATAAAATAATATCTGCCTCCTAGCAAGTTTGTGGGGAATATAAATATGATTTGAAAATAACAATAATAAATCTAATAGCAAAGAGTTTATATGGTCCAGTCACATAGGAGAAAACAGCTTTAGGTGAAAGTCAGAGTCACACAACTACAGAGCAGCAGAGCCTGGGCTCAAACCCAGAGACTGTGAAAGTAGCCGGCACAGGACTCGCATCTTCCTATGTTCTCAACTTGTGCTGCTGTAATTTAATGCTAGTATCAGAGAGAGGGCAGGCAAAGGGGACCGTGGTAATAGTAATTGTAGTAGCCACATCAATAGCAGCAGGCTTTGATGTTTACCCTTTGGTTCTGCAAAGTGACCACACAGAGCACCTACAATTTATAATAGCTATAGGGCTAGGAAAACAGTAAAAACAGCATTGCTCTGGCCTCTTCCCTGATTCTGTGTGGCACCTATGTTTGGGCACTGAAGCAATTATAAAGTGCCAAACAACAACAAGATGGGAAAAATAAAACCAAAAAATTAGTGGAAGGTGAGCAGTCTGGTTTGATTATACATTTAAGGTTCAGTTGTACTTCCCTCTTCCAAAATATTGTATCAAAGCTTCTGACTCTCAACAGTCATGTCTTCATGATAATCCACTCATATGTGTCTTTTCCATTTTGCCTCTTTTATTTTTAAAAGTGCAAAGGGGATGCAAAATAGAGGATGGCTTCATTTACTTTTAAAAGGTTAAAGAAGGTACAAAAAATTAGAGTAATATAAGTGTATAGTTAAGATAAAATTAATTTTATGGTGTAAATAGCTCAACAAATTTATTTCATGTTTTCTAATTATTTTTTCTCTGTTAAATGTTATTGGAATTTTATCTACAAAAAATTCCAGATTTCAAATTTTCCAATTGTGCTACAGTTTATAACTTTAGCACATGATTCAGGATATTCCTCAACTTAGTTCCTATCGTATTTTCTCCTTTCTTGATCATGCAGCAGTTTTCCATTTCCATCTGTGTTCACTCAGTGCCCTCATCTCAGCCCACCAGTTACTTTTCCCCCCCCAGAACAGTGTCTAAGAGTTTACGATCAGTTTCAAAGCTCTGTGTAATGTGATATCCTCCTACATCTATGCTCTGTGTAATGTGATATCCTCCTACATCTATGTTCTCATTTCCTAGACACCCCCTCTCATCCTCCCTTTGCTCCTCCTAAACTTCAATACAGTCCATTCGTGCAGTTAGCCAAAAAAAAAAAAAATCCACATGTAGCATCCTCCCTCACTAATACTGACATATTCTTATCCTTTATTCTTAACATCCCTTGAGAAACCCACATGGTTAGGCATCACATTTCATAGGCATTTTTAGGTTTCAACATACTGTAACTTTATTTTTCCTAATGGCATTGTCTTTGACAATTATAATATCAGTGAATAGTGAAAACCTCACAAGCAGGTTTCCAGAATATTGGACAGTCTGTATCTATAAAGACAAAAGTAATTCACCTACTGTTGAGGACAGATTCCTACTTTATTTTGCTTATATTCAGAAATTTTGACTTAAGATATGGGATATATGAAGCAAATGGGTGCTGTGGCTTTTTATTAACCAGCTGGAAAGCTGCCTAGTTTTCCATTTTTCCTTATGCATACTACCTTGGCATTAGCAAAATTTGAGTGTCTTCAAATAGGAGGAGCTAGATTTCTAATACATGCCATATCTGGGAGCATAAATTTAAATGATAGGAGACTATGCTCAAATTCCAGAAATGTTTAAAAACCACAAAATAACTCTCTCTAAAAAAGTATCTCGCCTCTTTTGGGAGGACTTTTTATAATACCACATAGATAAGCAACAGTTGTACAGCTAACTATTTAAGATACTAAATGAATTTTGCCCCCATATCCTTGATATTCCAAATTAGCTACGAGGCATTCTAAGCACAATGGATTTAGGGGATTATTTTATGATTTGTGGAAAATTGGAATAACCAGATCATGCCATAAGCAATTTCATCTGAATTTTTATACATTTATTCTCAACTCACTGTCTCAATTCAACTATCCAGAGAGCTGATTGGTCCCTTTAATGATTCAGATTTTCTGAGTGAAAATTTATAAAGAAACATGTACAGAATTACAATTCATTAATCAGACATAATTTCCCTACTGTGTTATTTTATTATCTAACCTAATTTTAGGATTATTTTCAAATATAAATATCATTTATCTTATAGCTACTTGATCATTTATTCAAAATACGTACAATAATCTCAAAAACTGCCTTGAAACAATAACCAGGTCATCATTTTCCTGGTCTTTATGGTTATTTTTTTTAAAGCATTTTAAAGCATCAAAAGAAATAAATAATTAACACTTAGAGACTTGAAAGAGATAAAGAAATTAAGAACTGTAGCAAAACTGTGAATGATTCTATAAAATTAAATCTGACTCAAAAATCAAGCCATTAAACGTGTAACCAAATGAAATTTCATTGAAATGGTTGGTGGTTCTAAGCCTACTATATACCAACCACTTGTATGATCACTGATGCTCAGCCGAGCAGAAATCTGGACTTGAAACAGGCCAACAAAAATAAACATAAGATAAATTAGTAATGGCACTTGAAATGTAGCTTGAATTGTATATAGAATAATGTCTTTTACAGAATTAACTATGGATTTAAGAATAAATGTTGTAATAGTAACACACAAAGGTGACCATGGAAAGAGGCAGAATTATTTGGTGGAAAGGTTCTAAAACTGAGATACTAAATAATCATTTATTCTCCCTGAACTTCAGTGTTTTTATTTATTTTGATGGATTGCGTAAAATAGTAATATTAATAAATCTAGACTATCTGGAGGCCATGGTTATCCCTTATTTGAGTCAGTCATCATTTTGGTTTTATTTACATTTATTACATACAATACTAAAGAAGTATGTATTTTTAAATAAATGTGGTTTCAAATGATTATTTAGTTTATTACATTTGTATTTAGTTGATTATTTTAGTAAATACCAGTAAAAACATGCATATAGTAAATAGATATGGTGAACCATCTCTTATAAGGTGATCATAATTTAATACCCTTGTATATAAATATAGAAAATGTTATCAGAAATTGGTTTATTTACCAAAATAATTTTAAGTAATTAGATTTCAATCAAATTTGGAACTCCTTCGCATTTTGACATTCTTTATAAATGTTTTTATGTGTTTCTGTGATGTCGTATCCTACTGATTAAATTCTAATATCAAATTTTAAGGATGAAACCTCTCTTTTGAATATAACTATAATGACACAGTAATGAATAGCACTAGCAATTGACATTATATATTATTTAAATGATCCTGTACACTTCAGACAAGATTTGACTCTGTACTTTTAGGTATGGATGACTACTTTGAGAGCATGCCACCTGCAGTGTTTTAATACAGCCAAATTTAGTTTTTCTATCCATGTGCAGGTTTTGGATGGCTTGAATTTCTTGTTAGACTTCATAACTGGTTGATATAGGAATTCCTTGAGCTCAAAAGCTAATACCACTATGGACTTTACCTGTAGAATTTTTTATAATCAAGATGCTCCTAGATTTTCCTTGGTCATATCTTAAAAAGGACCTCAGGACTAAATTCTTACAAGATTTAATATAGTATAACCTTTTCTTTTTAAATTAAGGAACAGCACTTGTATGCAATTAAAAATAAAGATGACCCCAAAAAAGTATTTCTTTTTCAAATAGTCTTTTTTTTATTTAGTAATACAGGATTCTTCACTGATAACAATAATATTAGAAATTACCTAAATTTCCACTCCACAGTGTACCGACTGCCATTTTCATTATCTTTTACACTCTTTTGTTATCATCTTGAGTTCTTTCCACTTTGCCCTTCCTGCTGCTCATCCTTGTTATATAGCTTTGTATCTAGAATTCAGCCCAAATAAATAATTCACAATTTGAAAATGAATGAAACATATGTAATATATTCTAGTCTTTCAAGAGCATATACTTCTTGCCTCTCTATACATCTCTTCATTTTGAATTTGTATACTACTGAGTATGTAGGAATATATGTCATAACTTACAGTATTTAATTTTATACTACTAGTATTTATTTATTTTATACTGCTAGTATTTAGTATTTATTTCATACTGCTCTCAGTCTTTATGTGTTACTTTCTCTCCACATCTAAAATTTTACAGTTCTTAATGACAGGGATTAAAATATATTTTTAAGAGTAATAAATAGGCATTAACAATGGGCTAGTGCTATTCATTACTGTTGGCATACAACAGTAGCATGGATAATTAAGATGATGATAAAATAATTTTAAGGAAGCAGCATGAAACCAAAACTACAAGGCAAACTGAAAAGCTACCCCAAAAGGTAGACTCCTTTTTGAAGTATTTTTCTTCTACCACCATGGGGCAAGCCATCCTCAATCTTGCTCTCAGTGTTAGAAAGAAAAAGCAATGAAGAGGGCAGAAATTAAAACAGAGAACCTTTAGTCAATCTCATAATTAAAAATGAAAAATAGTGTTTTGTTCTCTTAACCTTTAAAATATACAATATAGTTTGTGTGCATCTGTATGTTTAAAAAATTGTAGGGCTTCCCTGGTGGCACAGTGGTTGGGAGTCCGCCTGCCGATGCAGGGGACACGGGTTCGTGCCCTGGTCCGGGAGGATCCCACATGCCGCGGAGTGGCTGGGCCCGTGGGCCGTGGCCGCTGGGCCTGCGTATCCGGAGCCTGTGTTCCGCGGCGGGAGGCCACAGCAGTGAGAGGCCCGCGTATCGGGAAAAAAAAAAAAAAATTGTAAACCTAGTATCATGGTTAAGAAGTACCTTAAAATATATGTAATATTAAGTCATATATATATATTTATATGTAATATATAATATATGAGATCAGATATATAGAATATATGTAAATGTGTTTATATGTACATATATGCATTCATATTTATAACTACATACCCATATAAATATAATTAGTAGTCTAGCATAACTTTGTTATGCTATCTGCATATTTCCAGTTTTTCCTTTTGTGTATATATATATATATATATATACATATATATAAACATATGTATATGTTTAGGGGCTTTCTAACTGTAATTATGTATATTACCCATCAATATTGATCAAATATAAGTTTGGAAAATATTGACAATTTAAAAAAAATTAACAATGCCAAGACACTTAGAAAATACAGTTTTGCTAAATTTTTCTTTCCTGTTATTCCCAGTTCATTGTTCAGGTTGGTTCATTCTTCTAATTATGCCACAAATATATCATGTGCTTTCTTCAACTTATTAAAAACATCTCTTCATTTTGAATTTGTATGCTACAAAGTATGTAGGGATATATGTCATATCTTACAGTATTCAATTTTATACTACTCTCGGTCTTTATGTGTTACTATTCTCTCCACACCTAAAATTTTACAGTTCTTAATGACAGGGATTAAAATATATTATTTTAAGAGTAATAAATGGACATCAGCAAGCTGAGCAAGATACTAATTGAGCTTTCAACTACTCTTAAAATAATTTATGATGACTTATTATGTTTTCTGTAATTGAAAATGTCATCTACAATGACATAAATGTCCAGTCCACGCAAATGGTAATTTTAGGTGTAAGGTATGATTTTCAACAGCAAACATTCTAGTTAATCAAGTAGAGAAAAGTGAGTTCCCCTGGCTTCAAAGAAGATGGTGGTAACTCGGAGTTCTTTAGCTATAAGGAACTAAATTCTGGCAAAAACTAAATGAGCTTGGAAGAAGACCCTGAGCATCAGAAGAGACTGCAGCCCCAGCTGCCATCTTGATTTCAGCCTGATGAGATCTCGAGCAGAGGTTCCTGCTAAACTTTGCCCAGACTTCTGACCCACGGAAACTGGGCTATAATAGGTGTTGTTTTAAGCCACTGAGTTTGTGGTAGTTTGTTGTATAGCAATAGAAAACTCATATAGGTAGATAGATAAGAAGTATTCCTTAAGAAGATGTATTTCTAAAGTAGTGTGATTGATGTTCTTGTAGCAACCTAATATAGTGGCTTTTAGATTTCAGGCTAGAAAAGGATGCTTTTTACCAGTGGTGAAAATGATCTTTACCAGTGGTAGAAGAGTAAGTAATACAACGATGATTGGAATATTTGACAGCAATTGAGGGTCTAGCATTTTAGATGGTAGGAAAGGATCAATATGATATAGTGATTCCAGCTATCGGACCTACCAGGGCAGATGTGAATGTACAGGAAGGAAGTACATTTCTATATAAGAAGGTAGCATAGAAGTCTTACTGAAGAGGGAACTTGTTGAAATCTGTGTATATGTGAATTACAGATACAATGAAAGATTCACAGTAGAGACTTATCATAGACGTCAGGACAAGATAATAAGATGGACATAGAAAGCTTAAAAAAGAAGATCTCTGTTATAAAATTAACCCAGGTTCTAGAATGTGGTAGAAAGTCTCAACAGTAACTGAAGACAAAATGAGGTTATTTTTTGGATAAAAGATCATTTCCTAAAACAGTTGGTTTAGGAATCCACATGGAATTCCTGGTTAGGAATTTTCTAGTTGGGAAAAACAGAGTCCAAGAAAACTGCCATACAGCTTATCAAATTTTATAAAAGACAGCTGTAACAAAATGTAGTTCTTAAATGAAATTATAATATAAAATTTATGTAATTAGAAATTCTTAAGAAACACAGAGAGGACAGGGTGCACAGCCTCAGACCCATGCAAGCAGAATTTTGGAGCTGAGTTCCTTGCATAAAACCAGGAGCTGTGAAAGACAGATGCACCTATCCATGAGAAATGGAATAAAAATGTATTGCTCACCAGCCAGAGGAAGCAGCAATAAATGGATATGATATATTCTAAGGTTCTTGCATTGTCTGGAAAGTAGTAAGTCATAAAAAATAAATAAAAATTAACCAAGTAAAAATGCTTGATTTATTCTAGGTTGTGTAATTATAATTGTTTGATAACAAAAAAATCTTGCTTTATAGCCAGAAACTGACTTCTACCAGTGAGAGAGATACATTTATAAATAATACAAGTGTTCACTATAGTAGATTAGAAATAACGACCCAAAAGTCAACTCAACATGTGATATAGAATGTCTTCCTCGTCATTAATTTGAAAGCAAAAGAAGCCACCCAATATCTGGGTACTTCTCTAAGGACTACTCTGCCTGTATTTTGCAATAGTTAACCACACAGCCTTAAAGATCAAGTCTTATGAATTCTGGATAATTAATTTAGATATAAATATTTGGAGCAGTTAATTTTTTCTAAATAAAACAGACATTGTTAAACAGCAGTGCATGTATAGATTTATTTAATTATATAAAAAGAATGAGTGAAGAGCTATGGAGATTTATGATACTATGACAATTTGAATTTCAAATCACTTTGAAGTTCCCATTAACTTCTGTGTATAGCCATGATTAATTGCTAAACTTTATTTGAAGTAAATCTGAAAAATGGAGACAATAAGATGATAATGCAATGTAGTTTTTGGTAATTAAGTAATTCACAGTGCTTTATAGGGGTTGCAAACTTAAATACCTACGGTACCATGCAGGTGACATAAAAAGATGAAAATAGAAACACAAAAAATGGGGAGCAATGGAAACGTTGAATTGTCCTATGGAAAGTTCTAAGTCTCATGAAAAGGCTTTCATATAAAAGATTTCAAAACCGCATGTCAACTAAATAAAGCATGTCTCTGGGCCAGATTCAGTTCATGCACTGCCAATTTGAAAGTTTACTTAAGATATAGTAACCCTGGGGTTTTGGGGGGGGTTTTGTTTTTAATACATGGGCTGCATGATCATTGTATACAATATTAAAAGTAGATAAAGGGCTTCCCTGCCGCAGTGGTTGAGAGTCTGCCTGCCGATGCAGGGGACACGGGTTCGTGCCCCGGTCCGGGAAGATCCCACATGCCGCGGAGCGGCTGGGCCCGTGGGCCATGACCGCTGGGCCTGTGTGTCCGGAGCCTGTGCTCCGCAGCGGGAGAGGCCGCGGCGGTGAGAGGCCCGCGTACCGCAAAAAAAAAAAAAAAAAAAAAGTAGATAAAAACAATATATATAGAAAAAATATCTAAACTAGAGATTCAATATTTTGATGAATTTTCTTCAAGTTTTTTTTTCCCATGTATCTTACATAGTTGTTGTATTACTACATATTGCTTCCACAATGACTTAACAAAGGTGTTAATTCTAGATATTATAACATTTAATATAAACATTTATTTTAATATCTGTATCATAATATATTTTGTAGATAGGTCATAGTTTACTACCCTCCTCTTATTGGCATTTACATTTTTTTTCAGTCTTCTAAATACCATGGTGAACGTCTTCTCGCTTTAATTTTTAAATTTTTATTTTCATTTGTATATTTTTCCAAAAGTAAAATAATCAAGCTAAAGTATATGGACATTTTTAAAGAGCTTTCTAATTCCCAAATTATTCTTTAAAATTTATCTTCTTCCCAAGAATTGACAGGATTGTCTCTTTGCTAAAATACCTTTGCCAAAAATAAAAATTATTTTTGTAATCTTTGCTAATTTGCTAAAAGAAAATCATATATTTATGTCATATGATTATAACAACACTTGAATGACAAAGCTTTGCTAAAACAAAGCTTGGTATAAATAAAATGTTAGTTCTTTTGGCCTCATTGCTTCCCAGATGGTATCTATGAAAAAATCTTGAAATGTAAAGAAACCATATGAGTAGATTCCAATACTTCTTACAGAACATATGCTGCTTTCTATTGACATATTTACATTTAGGTCGATAAAATTCCCCAGTGGTGTCTAATCATGGATGTGACAAACACATTTATAAAAAGAAGTGGTTAAAAATAATAGCTGTACTTTCACAGTTTAGGATAAAAAACACTGATGCTTTGTGAAATTATAAGATGGCAAATACAAAATAACTATGTTTTGGACATAGAAGACTTAAAATGCACATGGAAAGATCAAGTGAATTGTTCCATTACTTTACTTTTTGGGGACTTTTGATTTGCTCTTTGACTGAGCTCACTTTACCAGGTCTCACTGGGGCAAAATATTTTAGAGTAAATTGTTCATGTTCTGGAATTTCTCATTCTAGCCAAGATAAAATTTTCCCTTTCATTGTTATATACCTTGGGAGTTAACAGGCATTCATAGCTGAATGATTAAACCATGACAGGTATGAGATATCTGCATAAACTCAGATTAAGCTCCTATTAAAAACATAATCTGCATGAAGTATGAACACATATGCTTTCTGTTTTCCTTGGTTTATAGCATTAATTTTAATGATGACAAAAAGCAGATGAATTATGTCACTGATGTTTGTTTGAGGAACCCAGATAAATTCAGATCCCTTAAATTTAGAGGGCAAATCCTATTTAATCCAGCTGTAGGAAGTGTATGTTGTTACTGGGTGGACAGCAAATAAAGTGATACTAATTTCTCACAAACTTGGAAACAGTAATTTCATATATTTTTCTGCAAATAAAGTTAGAACTATGTTAGTTTTTTTCTACTTGTCTTTACTGTATTAGAGTATAATGTGGGGACTATATTAAATACAGTGTTATCTGTCATGGTCAATTCAGTTAAGATTAATTCAGGACCTAACGTACGCTTGAAATACAAGGAAAACACAGTTAAGAGATATTATTATAACACTTTATGTATGATGTGTATCTATAAAGTAACATGGTGTGCAAATCAAACACAAAAAACAAGGATTTTAGAATCCCTCCATTTATTACTGGTTATGGAAATTGTTTACCTGACTCTGCTATATACTATGTGACCTTAGGCAAGTCATTTTTTCTCAGTCTTTGTTACTTCATCTGTAAAATTAGTGTTATCACACTATGTACTTCAAGGGGTATTGTAATGATGAAAAAGTAAATACCTATAAAGCACTTAGGAGAGTGTGCGTGGCTAATATTTGCTTAACACATATTAGCTATTACATTATCATAGATAATGAGTTATCAACATGCTATCATAATAAAGATGTATCACTGATAGTGAATTTAGGATCATTAAAATTATAATGAACTAAATTTCTATATGGTTTAAGTGTGCTTTCCTATGTTAATTCACATATCTCATTGAATCCTTGAGGCAAGTATGTGCAGTATTTTCATAGATAAGAATGTTGACACATGAAAGATTTTTGAAACTTGTTTTAGAGTTTACGGTCAATAATTGGCACAACGGGTTATATAATCTAGATTTTATAATTATTAATAATATTTTTGACCACATCTACCTTCAAATTCAAATAACAACAACAAAAAATCTGGGTCGCAGAAAAGCCATATAATCTCTGGAGACAAATTTTAGAGGTAAGATTTCCGCTTTACTAAAGCAATGCTTGAACAGACTATAGAAATTGAAATCAATGATTTTAACCATTCCTACTTACATTTAATCTAGAGATAAACTTTATAGAAATGTTGTGAACCCTGATGATATTATCCTTCTTTCTATTTTGGATCCTCAGAGTTTCTCAGGAATAGAAATTATATTCAGTGAAAAAAGTCTGCCTAGATATAACTAGAAAGGGATCACATATCATGAATATTAAATTGGACTATATTTTATATAACTGGAATATTTTTATTTAATTTAATAGATAAAATATATTTTTGTCAAAACAATTATCATATAATTGGCCTTTGCTGAGAAAAATTTACTTTCCAAAGTGTATATTTGAAAAGTATTGGCAATTATTGAATAAGCATAATTATAATTATTGACTCTAAACATTTTAGCATCAAATGACTACATTTGGGATTTAAAACCAAATCTTGTAATTATTGTACAGCTAAAACTACTCAAAAATATTATCAATAATATGAGAAGAAGGTATTAGTATACTCAGTTCTAAAAATCCTTAGAAGTATATAGCTTTTCGTTGAGCTTATCTTTCACTGAGATTCTTTTTCAATTAGCAGTCAGTCATTTACTTGCAGCAATGTTTTATTAGATTGTAGAGAAAAATAAAATTCTAATGTATGGCTGCAATCATAGTGAAATCAAAGACAGGGCTAATATATTATAATCAGAGCAGAAAATTATACTTGCTTTATTCACATAGCACTACTTTTTAAATTTCCCAGCCCTCAGTGACAGATACCAGGGTTACATTTCTTTTGTATCTTCCCACAATGTATATTGTTAAATAACTCTTTCTGACAGGTTAATTTTTATGAAGTTTATTATTCGTAATTGCTCTTATATTCTTTTGAAGAGCCAAGGCCTCTTAATAGCTCTCAATTTTGAAATAACCGTGGAAAATGGAAGATTTCATACAGGCCAGGAAACCAAGTTTGAATGATTAGAATAGCAGAGGGATTGGGGCTGAAGTTCAATAGCTGAATTTATAAAAATAAATGAATACCAAATAATAGTATGTAGAGAATGAAAACAAAAACGGGTTTTAAAAGTCTGGATAATCCCTGTATTATGTTCAAGGACAGAGCCAAAGAACAACAGAAGCAAATGTCCAAATTCAGAGGGATAGGATGAGAGAATCATACCAAGTTAGAAATGGAAAGGTCTTTGTAGAATAGCTGATTTGGAAACTCTTGCCATGACTACATAAAGTCAATAAACCCTAAAGATTGCTTATAAAACGTATGTATGCTTAGCTTCAATTTTCTGGAACAAAGAATCTGTAGCTTCACTGGAATATTAAAGGGAATTCTGATGCAACTGAAGTTAAGAAACGTGAAATACAAAGAAGCTAAATGACTTGACCATCATAACACTCAACATAAAAAATTCCTTTAAACTGCCGTAATGTGTAAGAAGAGCTAATTCTCCCCTCCCCAGGCTATGGCAATAGGTCTTTTCCTGTCACAAGGCTCATGTATCTTTAAATCATCCTATGAATCACTGTCAGATTCATCATAATATTGCACCTCTTTGATGCTATTGTTCTCCAGCTAAAATTATCACCGTGTCATGAATGCATGCTGAATTGCTTATTCTGGCACAGAAAACTACCCACAGTTTGATTTCAAATTTGTTTATCCACCTTATCTCAATATATGTATACAGTCTTCATTGTCTAAACTCAATTTTATGTTACTTATCATATGAATTATATCTATTTTGAGGGGATTTTGTTCATGCTGTTTCCTCTAGATGGACTAACCTGCATCTGTGCTTTCCTCTGCCCTCTCTCTATGAGCTCCTCTGGCCCTCTGCACTCATAACCAATGAACACACAAACACACACATGCGTACTCCTAGATACACTCACCTCCCATCAAAATACATTTTTAAAGGACTAAATCAAATAAAGCTTTTCTTTATATGCTGAAACATAAAATTATCTATCCCCACTTTGAACTCCTGTAGTTTCCAGTTTCTACTATCATAGGGTACATCTCATGCAGTTATTTTTTTAACGTAATATTTATGGTAAGCCCACTTTTTTATATAGTGGTTAAAAACATGGATTTGGAAAGAGTTCTGTTATTAAATTCTTACTCCATCATTTATTGCCTTTATGACTTCGAGTATTAAATGGAAAATGTCTCTGCTTCTCATCTGTAAAACTGGCACAATAATAGTAGGGTTGTTTGAAGATTAAGTGAAAAGACATAGATGAACTCTTAGGACATTATTAACACTTAGTATGTGTTCAATGTTAAGTGAAATAGCTACCAAATACTTTATAAACATTGTAATAGCATATGTATGTAATATTATTATTGTGTAATTTTTATTGTAATTTCTTGCTCATTGAATTAAATAATTAGACCTTTCACGTTCATATTCCAAACATAATTCTTACATAGTCACAGATCAATATATATTTACTGTACATATTAATATTTATATAGTGTTTCAGAAAACATGTAAATTAGAAAGTTTCTAAAATAAATATAGAAGCGCAAATCCCAATAAGAAATTATATATATTTTATAAGTAGAAAATTGTATTTGGCAAAAGCCCAAACAGCTTCTCCAGTTTGATGTTCCACTAGCCAACATCACAGAGATACATGGAGTAATTTCTGTAAGTAAAAACTGGTCAGGTGAAACAGTTATCCTGGAATTATGGAGCTATTACATTGATAAGACAGATTTTTGAATTTCTACAAAGGACAATTTTGATAACTTTTCCCTGAATAAAATGGCTGTATTGAAAGGAGTAATATTTATTAACAAGCTTAATATTAATAATAACTGATGAACTACAAGGTCCAATGAAAGTTAAAGAGGAACAGGGATGTAAAAGCAAAGGGATTGTAACGTTATGCTCTTTGTCATTAAATTTTATTTTTTGTCTTTTATAGTAAGTAAACTCGTATTTGAACTGTATAACAAGTATCAATCTATTGACAGGGACACATAACACTAAAATGTTAAAGATTATCATGTTTCTTAAAACTCACTTTAAAGCTAGGTTTAATATTTCAATTTTGTAGTCTGGCCTCTACTGCACAATTGTGTTCATATCTGTGTCATATCCTTGAAGTATTAGCTCCTAGAGTCCAGGGCAATGCCCTTGCTACTCCTTGGATTTAGTTTTTCTCTAGTGCACTCGGTCACACGGTCACTCATTTATTCATTCTTTTTTTCATTGAGCTTTAACTCAGTGAAAAGTTCTATCTTAGTATTTGGGAGAAATATAATGAATCAGATTTTTCCCTCGCCTCAAAAGTATTTAATAGGAAGAAAAGAAAAACGTGCATTATTGAATAGCAAGGTTGAAGGTAACAAATGGCACAAAGAGATTATGAATAGATTTCTATACAAGTTCCAGGGAGAAAATATTTTTTCTGCTGGGGAAAAGTAATGAACATTTAATGGACTGGTATTATGACTTAAGCTTTAAACAATGAGTGAAATTTTTGCCTGCATAGATTAGGGAAAAGTAATTTGAATGAAAGAAGGATGGCATATAAAAAAATACAGGACATGTATTTGTTCATCTGTTCTGCCATTAAAAGTTACTTAGGATAATCCCTAGCTAATAAAAATAAAAAACTAGTGATTTTACTATAATCTTTCCTTGTAGATTTCATGAACTTTTTCTACTATGATTGTGTTCTGAAGACAAATTTTCTTTCCCTAGAGGGCCTCTAATTTTCATTTCTACTCTTTTGCTGCTAAGGGAATAGGATCTAGAGCTGTGTTGTCCAATAGAACTTCTGTGACAGTGGAAATGTTTGCATCTGTGCAATATTGTATTCACAAATCTCATGTGACTATTAAACACTTAAAATATAACTAGTGTGACTGAGAAATAGGATTTTTAATTTTAATTAATTTAAATTGCTACATGCAGCTCATGGCTATTAGAATTGCACAGCATAGATCTAGAGTAACCTTTTTAGGAGAAGTAAATCCGGATGAATTTTATCCACAAGTGGATTTCCTTTGGGTAAAATATAGTATGTCACAGTATTTCCCGTGAGATCCTATTACGTCCCTTCATTGCTGAAGCCAGTAGTTTTACCTAGTATTGTCATTGCTTGTGTACTATTGTTAATTAGGATATGCACAAAGGAAATTAATAAACTGTATATCCAGGAAGCTCTGAAGACTTCTACTAGGAAGTAACTTTTGAATTTAGTCTTAAAGGAAAGGAAGTTCACCCTGGGGTTGAGGACGGGTGAGCTGGGGATAGTTCAGGCAGAGATGAGAAAAATATGGTGTGACCAAGGAATACTTGATAATTCATTAGAACTGGCAAACAAAGTATCTTTGTAAAGAGCAGGAGAGGAGAAAGAGCAATTTGAAAAAATTTAATAATGTATGTTTTAAAATACTGTCCAAGTATTGGGTTTGATTAAGTTTATATAGTTTCCCACCCCAAATGGTTATTCTATCACATATACATAGGATTTTCTTTTCTTTTCTTTCTTACAAACATCATTTATGTTTTAATCATTAAAACAACTAAAATTGCAGCTTTGTTCCCTAAATTTATTACTTGGACAAGATTGAGATTTAGGAAATTTATTGCCGTGATGTCACCACTGGTTTATAATTTATAAAACTTTGGATTAGACATTAGCACAGTTGTTATTTCCTCTAATGTCTTACCTCACCGCAGTCTAATAACATTCAGGAAATCCAGAAGACAAAGGGGAAAGAGTGGTCTTGAAAGCTAAAAATAGTTGCTGAAAACTGATGCAATCATGTAATAAAATATGGCACAATAACTTACATGATATGCTCACAGTATCTGCTAAAGCAATTAGAATCCATGCAGCTAGATTTCTGTTCATGTATTACTAAAAGTGAAAAGTATTTCAGCCCAAGTAAGAATATAAGCTATGTGGTTTAATTGTATACATTGGTCTTAAGATTTTTGGTCTTATTACTTGCATATGTGATCTGTTTAACACTCTTTAAAACAGAAAATCATTGAGTAGCAATCAGATTTCAAAAAGTCTTCCAAGTACAACCAGACAGTTGTCTACGTGATATGCTACGTATGACAACAGATAATGTACAATTATATTAACACAGACTTCTTTTCCAAGGGGTCAGTGTTTTCACACATCTAGTAGATCTCGTGCACTAGATAACAGAAACAGCAATATTGGTGTCTCTCAATCACATTAAGTTCATCAGACGTATTAAATGGTAGCCCTTTTTAATTGAGAATTTTTATACATATTATATATATATATATTTAACATCTTTATTGGAGTATAATTGCTTTACAATGGTGTGTTAGTTTCTGTTGTATAACAAAGTGAATCAGCTATACGTATACATATATCCCCATATCTCCTCCCTCTTGCGTCTCCCTCCCAGCCTCCCTATCCCACCCCTCTAGGTGGACACAAAGCACGGAGCTGATCTCCCTGTGCTATGCGGCTGCTTCCCACTAGCTATCTGTTTTCCATTTGGTAGTGTATATATGTCCATGCCACTCTCTCGCTTCCTCCCAGCTTACCCTTCCCCCTCCCTATGTCCTCAAGTCCATTCTCTACGTCTGCGTCTTTATTCCTGTCCTGCCCCTAGGTGCTTCAGAACCAGTTTTTTGTTTTTTTTTTTTTTTGATTTCATATATATGTGTTAGCATATGGTATTTGTTTTTCTCTTTCTGACTGACTTCACTCTGTATGACAGTCTTTAGGTCCATCCATCTCACTACAAATAACTCAGTTTTGTTTCTTTTTATGGCTGAGTAATATTCCATTGTATACATGTGCCGCATTTTCCTTATCCATTCGTCTGTTGATGGACGCTTAGGTTGCTTCCTATACATATTATATTTAATGGGGGTTTTTTTTGTCAGAAAAGCTTTTGAACTGGACTGTGGTCTAGCTATAGAAATGAACAATTTTCAGTGCATTTTGGGAGTCCAAAGTATTTACATATTTTTAAACATATGTCTTAATTTCTACTGGTGAATATATAGGCAGGCATTTCCACTGTCGCTTGAGAGATATTAATCAGTATAGGAAAGAATGATCTTATTTTGGTAACTATAAACAATGAAAAAATAAATTAATATTTTTGAGGGCATATTAAGTATTGTTTTATATACATTATTGCAGTAAATATTCCCAATCAACCCTATGAGATTTTCCTATCCTCCTTTTATAGATGACTGAGCTTCAGAAGGGTTTAGGGATTGCCTGAGGCCCAGATAATAAAAGGCACAGCCAGGGATAATATCCATTTCTGTCTGATTTCAACAGCCTTAGACTCCATTACTATGTGTAACAGGTATGAATTTTACACTACAAACATTTCTATGTAAGAAATATCTTTTAGTTCCCTATTGTGAAAGCAAATTATATTTATTCCAGGCCCCATATCACTAGGCTGGAAAGGAAATTCAATCTTTTACCCTTCAGTAGAATCCTATAAGAATATAGAATAATTACACTGTAGAAACCCAGAAATGTGGGCAAGAGTTCTGTTTAAAGGAAAAAAGACGGAAAGGAAAAAGGAGGCCAGCTTTGAACACATTACCTGACACCATGACAAAGGATAGTTTTTCATCTTCTCTTAAACTGTAACTGACATGCTTAACCTCTCTTCCTATGAAGTTTAATCCTTTACCTTGTAAATCAAATGTTAAACACGAGGTTTCAAGTACTTTTCATATACCTTGGCATTGTCTTACTAATGTGGATACATGATCCCAGGCATCATGTGTCTCACACTTTGACAGATAGCTCCTCTATCTTTGTCAGTGTTGTAAAATGTCTTATGAGGACAAGAAATTTATACTAATATTCATAACAATATTTTCAGCCACACCACCACTTCTTCTTGATGCTTCCTCTAACCTGTGAGGACTAATCACATAGACAGATTTTAATATTTTCTATCATTGTGGCAGTAGAGTGTATATCATCTACTGAGCATATTTATTTTGGATTGTTTCCTAATTTTTATCTAAATATTTCTTAAGATTTCTTCTATGCTTCTTCTTAGTATATGGCAATAAATTTCATATTATAATTTTAATATTCAAGTGTCTATGACAAATGTGTATTTGTAAATAAGTTTATAATTTGGTGACTTATGTAACTGTTTTTAAGTAATATTTCTTTCAAGTTCTGGTAGGAAAGTTTACAACAATGGTAGCAACTTGTGTTAAATTTTCATATTCTTGAAGCAGTAATATGAGCAGTATTAATAGAATAAAAATAGTGTCTGTTTTTTATTTTGCTGCTTTAAAAATACTTTATTTCAATTCTTTAATCCTCACAATAAACATTTGAGATTAAATATCCTTATCAACATTAACTTTTAGAAATCGAAGGCTCAGAGATATTAATTGGCCACCAAAGAACCAGAGCTAATCATTGGCCCAAGTGGGCCTGACTCCTGACTCACTGCCCTTCCTACTACAACTTAGCACAATTCTGAGAAACCCCGTAAATTTTTCACAGTGTAAATTTTAGAATTCAGCTAAAGAACCATCATTGCTAGGGGATAGCTATTTACCAAGTACAGAATCACTGCAAGCAAACAGGAGACTTGGTAATTCTTACAGTAGTAAAGATGGAGAATATTTTTGGTTTGCTTCCTTTTTCACTCTTCCCTAACTCAAATGAATTTTAAGAGTCATAATTTGAAACTCTGCCATTAGCTCCATCAGAGATATTAAATGTTAAAGAAACTGATGCATATTGGCCATAAAATGAACACCATTTACTATCCTAAGAATATAGAAAATGCTTTTATGTGAATAGTAGAGAAATTGCCAGAAAAGGTATTTTATTTCAGTCTGTGGACAAGCTAATGTGCTACTGGAAAATGCATACATATTCTGACCTAATTAATTTCCAGAGCACTTGGTTCTGAAAAGAATGCTCAGAAATACCCCAGTTTACTCCACTGTCATATAGAAGCCTCACATTCTGAGGACAGTGTCTTAGGCATGAGTTAGTTATCTCCTTATTAAGGATTTTGTTGCAGTGCTTTCTGGCATACTTTCTACCATAGTCAAATGTTCACTTAAGTTTCTGGGTGCTTGAGCCTCAACTGAGCAGACTTCCCTGTGATAAAAATGTGTCACCTCTGTGCTTGTTGTCCTAAGGACACTTATCTCCAGGCACACCCATCCTAATAAACAGTTTGATATTTCCCACTTAGAGAAATTGATAAGGATAGTTTCAGGTACCTTCCACCTTCCAAGGTGTGAGTAACTTTAAAATGCTTGAGGAGCTTGTAAGCATCAAAGTCATAGGAATGACAGAGTGGAGGACGTGACTGCTATGACTATTTCCTTCTGGAAAGTACATACAGAGAAGTGAGATAGCGTATCTTCTTGCAGACATCTAATATAGTGAGTTGTTATTTTTTCTCTATGTGAAGGAAGTAAAGGAGGTATTTGTTTAAATTTAACATTCTTTCAAGAGCCATTAAGGAGGCTCTTAGCATAGCTATGTGATAAAATGATCACTCATCATAGCGTGCTTGTCCTTTAGAGTTCACGTATACACTATTACTTGCAACATGCTAAATGCTACTAAAAATCACCAAGCTAAATAGATATTTGTCTAGTAATAGCTAGGTTTTATCCCCCTTAAGTTATTCTGTCATCTCTAAAGTTTACACAAATAATAATACACCTTGATAGTGCAGAAGAATACTCAGCCTCTCTCTGATTAACTGGCATGTTAAAAATACTTTCTATTATAAATAAATTGAATTCTTCTTTTTCTTTTCTACAGGACAACATTTTTAAGCTGGAAGACTCACATTTTGAAAATGGCCGTGGGAAGAGCCCATATGACCCTAAACTGCTGACGGCATCTCTTTTAATAGGTACTCAGTCAACAGTCAGCTAAACAGTGAATTTTCTGTAGATAATAGCCAGATTGCATGTTCCTTGTTATATACCAAGATTTTTCATTATTAATCATAAAATATTTTAGGAGTATGTCAGTTGAGATATTTTCAAATATTTTGAAAATGAAGAAGAAACACTAAATGCTGATTTGATTATTGTACTATCTAGTCTATGATTCTTTTTAATCAGAATGGTTTAATAGTGTCTTTAAAATTGGCTGCTCAATCACTATACATCCCCCTAGACCTTTACAATTTTTGTTTTGTAAAAATATGGTTTTGATTTTCATTTTTTGGGAAGAGGCGTTTCAAGGGGGAATTTTGACAGGTCAGAAGGAAAGAATGAGATTCACTCCAAGTTGTTAATTGTAGTCCCAAGATTTGTCACACTCTCAGCATTTGGTCAGCTTAATCAGCACAATGCAACTAAATGGTAGTACAATTGACAGAGACCCCTTGTGTCACCTTGAGTTGACAAAGTCCTTCTGTATTCAACTTTTCTGACTTTAGGGCTGCTTCTTCTTTTTTTAATCTAACAAAACATTTTATGTATTTCCTGTGCCCTTTTCTTTAGCCATCTTCCTAGTTCTAGTTTTCTTCTTTCTTCTTTTACTTCAACATTGCAGATACAGGTGGTGAATGCTTAGCCATAGTTCAAAAGGATAGAAAGAGGAAGATAGAAGTAGGCAGAAGGAGAAAACTTTAGTTTGTATTGAAAAATAGAGAATTCTTTCCACATTCTTTTAACCACTTCTGGACTGGGATTAAATAATACACAAAAAGTGATATATCATTAAACAATTTTTCTTTTTGTTTTTTTGTTTTCTTGTTTTAACTTTTGAGTATGCCAACAACCTAAAGTACAGAAGATTCTGGGTCATTACCCTACTCCTGAATATATGTTTTTATATAATCATGTAGAAATTATGTAGCTTTTTGTTTCCTTTTCTTTTTCCTTTTGTTTTCTTTTTTATAAAATATAGAAAGTAATTATTTGATAACACAAAAGAATAATAAGTGAAACTTTTCAGGTGTAAACTTTCTACTAAAATTTTGAATAATACATCTAGATTTTTAAAAGGTAAATTTAGGCTATTATTTGACATATAATAATTTCATAAAGTTTAGCCTTTTTATTTTAAAAAATAGTCTTTTTTCTATTCAACAAACTAAGACTCTAGTCATACTGACTACAGCATTAACTTGAAAATATATTTTTTCCAGTATTCTCTAGTGTTTATTGCTGTTTCACTGATCCTTTTACTATTAAGAATAAAACCATTACAGCATGAATTACCTCCTCTATTGCTTTGGAAATGTAGACAATTTCAGTCCATTTGATCCATTTATGGAGCACTTTAACAAAAGTTTAAGACCTGAAGGAATGCAGCAAATGTAACACACTTATAATTTTCCTATTCGCAAATGGCCTAGTGATTATGTGTGGATGACTTCCTTAAGTGCACACACAGAAATTTGAAAACTGTCTTAAACAAAGGGGAGGAGTCCTATCTTGTTTGAACCTGCAGGCTATACTTATTTAAATTGCATACTGAACAAAAAAAGATAGATATTCCTCAAAAAAGCAGTATGTAAAAGTGTGCCTAGAGCAGCTTTATTTTGTGGTATGTTTCTCAGTAGGGGCTTGCTTATTTATTTTAATATTCCACTGAGAAAGTATGATGACAACTAAGTATTACATAGTTCATATGGCGTGCAGCCACACAATGTCCACAAAGAACATGAAACGCTGCAGTTTTGGTTTTATATTAGAACTTCCTTGAAACAGCTGTATAGGTTTGTGAAAAGGAAAAGAGTATGAGGGAAGTTGCATGAGTCAAGGAGAGGATGTATGGCTAGAAAAGAACATTAGGCATTTCAGAGAAACAGCTTTTAAATGAAAGCCCAGACAGATCTCACCTAGCCAGTACTGTAAAGTAATTGAATAATTTTCAGAGATATTTAGTGCTTATTGACAGAGGAGATTATTAAAGCCAACTTAAGTTAATTTCTGGATCAGTTGAATAGCAAGATACAGAAAAATGAGCAGGCCATACTAGACCTGGTAAAATCCCTCAAAATATTTGTAGCACCATTTTAATTCAAAAGCTGTGACTTCCTTTATTGAGGTTACTTGCTTCTTTATAACTATGCTATAATTCTGCCATGCGTCAGGAAAGAACATAATTTGACATTAGAATATGCTCTCACTTGGTATTAAAGGTACTCCCCAAATTAATCAACTATAATTTAGAAATTATTTGAACCACTCTGAGCCTCAGTTTCTGTGTATGTAAAATGGCATGGCTATGCAAATTCCACTAGTTTGTTGTGAGAATTAAATAAGACAACGTAATAGCATACTACATTTGGGTACGTACATATTTCTGGCATATATTTGGAAGTAGAAACTGAAAAAAGAGGAACAGGTAATAGTGGTTTTCTGTAGGGAGGCTAGGAGAGAGATTTGGTAATGTATAAATTTTACATTTTTAATTTTGTATCATTTACAACTACTTAAAAAATGTTAGTTTTAAAAGTACAGTATTAACAAAGCCAGTATATTTATTGTTACAGAAAAGGTTGCTTAACAAATGTGAAAATGTAAAAGTATTCCCATACCCTTCCACTCTCAAGAAGTAGCTTTCATCCATGCCATGTCGGGGTGTGTGTGTGTGTGTGTGTGTGTGTGTGTGTGTGTGTGTGTTTCAGAGACATATTTTTTTCCCTCTGTTTCTAATTACTCTGCTACGCTGTGAGTGGAATTTGCTTAAGGTGTTAACAACATAATGGCTTGGTCTTTAGGTTTGTTTGATTTTTGCTCACATCCATGATACACTTTACACCTTTGTTAGTAATGCTGTGATTTCATCAGGAAATTTTTTTTTTCCACCTTCTGTTTCTTCTCACCACACCCTTCTTAGGAATTGTAATCCAATACATTAACTGATCTAAGCCACATTTTTACTTCATTTTGAGCTGTGAACAAAAGTACAGAGTACATATGAACTTGTGTTTTTAACACATGCTTCTCAGGTAACGCTGCCATGGTGGAAATGCAGTTCACTAAACTTTTTGTTCGTCTCAGTAAAGAATGCTTTCCTTAGAGACAGTTAAGAAAGCTTACAGTTCAGAAAGAATGGCACTGTACTCAAATATGAAAGAGCAACTTTCATATTTGACAATTTCTAGCTTGTTAGTTACATCTGTCAGCACTAATTTATCTCAGTCTGATGTATTATTTTTGAGACATCAAACTGCCTATATGGTACTTTTGTACAAAAACTTAACAACTTTGTTGGACAGAGTATCCACAACCACTTTTTGATGTGTATAACAATTCCTTGAGTATATTATTCTACCATCAATTTAATAAAATTGGACAGATACATTTTCTTTCACTAGTAACTTAGTATATATGGGAAAACCCAAAAGTATGTATCTTAGCCATAATGCAGTTTGAATCATTGTAAGCTGACATTTACCTATACTTAGGGTCATAAAATTGGAAAATTAACACGCATAATTTGATAACTTCATAAAGGACCTCGAACATACAAAAGAAGTTTGGCAAGTGGGCTTTTTTAAAAAATAAAAAAATATATTTGTTCTCCAAATATAAGCCAACTAAGGTATGTAAATTGCTTAAATGCAGATATATATATATTTTTTTTTAATAAATTTATTTTATTTATTTCTGGCTGCGTTGGGTCTTCGTTGCTGCACACGGGCTTTCTCTAGTCACGGCGAGTGGGGGCTGCTCTTCGTTGCGGTGCGCGGGCTTCTCATTGCAGTGGCTTCTCTTGTTGCGGAGCATGGGCTCTAGGCGTGCGGGCTTCAGTAGTTGTGGCACATGGGCTCAATAGTTGTGGCTCACAGGCTCTAGAGTGCAGGCTCAGTATTTGTGGTGCACGGGTTTAGTTGCTCCGTGGCATGTGGGATCTTCCCAGACAAGGGCTCGAACCTGTGTCCCCTTCATTGGCAGGAGGATTCTTAACCATTGTGCCACCAGGGAAGCCCTAAACTCAGAAATTGTCAGGTCATTTCAGATAGCCAAAGAATGTAATAAGTCTTTAATACAGGGTAGAATACACAATTACATTAAATGAAATATAGTCTGAGTTGATATTTTATATCTGCTTAAAGAGAATGCAAGAGTAGGATATTCTACCACCTATACAGCTGGGCCAAATAAAAAATATGTCATACAATTTCTGGAGGAGTCATCCTGGATAAGAACCCTGTAGATATCTGAGTAGAAAATCTGATCTAAGGCCTGGTGTAAAGGAAGAGTTAGTGATATTGAGCACTGACAACATGAGAATGTGCCCTCATGCCCACCTAATCATCTAGTGCCCTCCAGCTCATAGATATCATGTTGACTCTTGCTAAAAATAATATTTGAGTAGGAGGTAATTTCCTATGACTGGAGGCAACTGGTGCCTTAACTACAACCTTCCTTTGGTTTCTAAGTCAACTCTTTATAAATTCTGTCTTTAGTAATAAATTCAGTCACTAGCTCTTCTACTGATGAACTCTTCTAACTCTTCTACATTCTCTGAGTGACAGAAAATCAGTGTTTCTGCCTTTGCCTTCATTTATATTGTTATTTGCTTTCCTCATGTGGGAATGGATCAAAAAAGAGTCATAAGTTGTAGAAGAGCTAAACAAATGAATATGAGAAACAAATACCTATCAATATCCAAATAATGTTTATTTGGTTACAGTTTTTGTTATTTCAACTCTATCTGGAATAGAGTTTACATATAATAGCAACCGTAATTATGAATTTTTCTCACACTGAAAAAGTTAAATGAAAAAAGCAATTAACTGATGATATTCTTTACTCTTCCATTTCTGATTATACTTACTGTTAGGCATGGTCTGGCTACAGTCTGATATGAAATTGCTCAGTTTTCACCTTTCGGTTGTTCTGTTTTCGCCTTTCATGATTTTCATCACGTAACGTGGTTGAGGGGGCAATGAGGTTCAACTAGTAATTTAATACTTTTGATTTTTCAAGGTAAAGAGGATACAGGTCACCCTATGACAGACAGGTGTTCCAACATGAAAGTATTTGAAATTGACATGAACATTTTAGGCTGCTTTCACAACACGCTTTTAACTAACATTCTCTCATTCACCTGAAGTTTAAAAATTCATCACTTCTATCAGTCAATTATTTGTAAAAAGATAAGGTTTCAACCTTAATAAAAATGTTACAGTGATTGAATACAGGTTAAAATTAAGTAGACCATATGCATTAAAATGTTTCAAAGTACCTTTGAAACTTATAGATAGCTTGTTCATAGTGTTTTTGTGCCTTTTGAAAAGGGTTATTTCTTTACCTTGTGGGCATATAGAACATTATTGTAGCATATTATGGTGAGAGCAACTCAGATTTGAGCAACTTGATATTTAATTAAGTAAAGAGAAGACAAGATGCTTTTGAATCCCAAAGATACCATAATATGGCAATTTATGGTGTCATATGAGTACCATCCATGTAGCTAGTAATTTATACTTAATACATTGTCAAACCATCACTTTTATTTGTCTTGATTCACAACAATTCAAAATAAGTGATCAATTTTTAAAAACTCAGTCTCTAAGGTAAGGTGTCTTTCTATTAATATTTAAAGTTATAACTTGGTGTTTCTCAGTGATTCTGTCTATGTAGCTATTCTGCACTGCTTTGGAAGTTTTCCAAAGCCTGGTACCTTCAAACACATGAGAGAGCCAGAGGTTCTGCCAGAGGAATTAATTTAGTTTGGACCACTGAAAAGATCTATTTTTGTTTCAAAGCCCTTTATTTGCAAGTGAGAATTGTGGGTGTGAACAAAGATAACACATAAAGGATCAGACTAATTAAACTTTCCCAAAGGTATTGATAACTGAAGATGCACAGAAATTTCTGATTGATATACAAGAAAGTCCTTTGGAAATTATAGTGGTATACAAATGTTTTAAGTTATAATTTATGTATGCCTACTTTGTTTTCTGAGTATTTTTCGAGTCAATGAATTCAGAAACATTAGCGTATCCAAATAATCAACAAGATAATAGGTTTCACTGTCATTATGGTAGATTATTTGGAGAAAATGTTACATTTATTGTTGTTTTGCTGATAATTCACTGTAAGCAAGCAGGCATTAATGCATTTTCTGGATGGAATAATATGAGGCACTTTTTGTTTAAAGGAAAGAAAATGTCATTTTTACAAAGTTCAGTTTATTGAACGGTGGTATGGTATATATTTAGTATAAGAGGCTTGGGTTAAACAGGCCTGGGTTTGAACTTTCACCTTGACTTGCCTAGTCATTAGCTGAGCAACCTTGGGTTTCTTGAGCTGTAAAATAGGGATAACATTTACGTCATGGGGTTGTTGACAGAACTAAATGAGATAATTTGAAAGTGTCAAGCCAGCACCTGACTACCCTGCAAGCACAAATGGTATTCAGTAAATATTAACTTCTCTTTCTCCTTATTTCTTTTTCCTTTCTATTCCAACCTTCTGATTATCCCATTATTAAACTCTGACCTAGAGTTAATTCAACTTAAGTAGAAATGAGTCAAAGCACAACAGAATCTTGAGCTGTAGTGATTATGGCCTGTGTTTATCAAAATACCCCCTTCTTCAAACACATTTCTGTTATATCTGAAACTATGTGGTGGACTTGTTTTTGGATTGTATGATAGCTCATACCAAGTTAGAACATTTTTCCCACTTGATATACTAAAAAATGAAAGGCAAGAAAAATTTTTGGCAAGGAAAATACTAGTCTTCTCTAAATTATAGCAAAATCTCATTAATTTAGATCCCACTATAAAGGAAGTGTATTAGAAATTTAATTTCCATTAAAATCAAAACTATAAGCAAGATTTTGCAATGAGACTTTACCCTAAAAAGTAAAGATATTAGAACCATAGTAGTTTGAAACGTATAAAAGCAGACAATGTGACGCATATAATTTGTGTTTTGTACTTTGTCTTAATAGAAAATATAAAAGTTCATGTTTTAGCAATGTGCACTGAATCATACTTTACTCAGTTTTTCAAAGTTAATGCTAAATGAGTAGTGAGATACTCCCTTCAACAAAGACACAGGATAAACATAAGTAGCTTTGCATAATGATGCAGAGAGCATTAGCGTGGTCTTAACATGAAACCTGTATTTTGTGTGTTTTGTTTCTCTTGCCTCAATTGAATTAAAGTATGTGTATGTGGTTTTATTTTGTCACAACACAGATGGAGAATTATACTCTGGAACGGCAGCTGATTTTATGGGGCGAGACTTTGCTATCTTCCGAACTCTTGGGCACCACCACCCAATCAGGACAGAGCAGCACGATTCCAGGTGGCTCAATGGTAGGTGGTGCGTGCCAGAATGCAGGCACAAAACACGGGCATCTATAGTAAGTCAGTAGAGAGCTTTCCTTATACGGTGCAAACAGCATGAGTTGAGATTTAGTGTGCAGATAAACTCACGGTGGTGACTTCATGGCTGTGTGTGTGAGAAAGTGGGACAAAAAGAGAAAAGAGAGATTAAAAATTTAAGAAAATATTTGCTTTGTGCCAAAACTAAAGTTTCTCAGTAGTTAACTATGGAAAGAAATAGATCTGGGCTGGAGCTACGGAAGGGAGGCAATGGAAAAAGATAAGATGACTTACCAGCCTTGTCTTCCAGGGACACCACAACAAATCTCATGATGTAGTATTTTTTTTCCTCCACACCTCTCATGTGGCCTTGAGAGCGTAAGTTATTAAATGTTTGAAAAAATTGTTGTGCTAAAAGCATTACATTGAAAGTGTTTTTGAAAGGACTTTGTATCATTTCATTTGATTCTCCTTTAATCTTCCTAAAATTCTTTCTCCTGTTTTATAGGTTGGGAAATTAACATTAATGTTTTGTCTAAGATTACATCTAACCCAATAGTAGATTTGGGGCAAGAACCCAGTTTCCTGACCTTTAGTCACTAGTGTCATACTTGATGAAGCAGATACTTTTTTAAAAAATTTATTTTATTGAAGTACAGTTGATTTACAATGTTGTTTTAATTTCTGCTGTATACCAAACTGATTCAATTATACATATATATATATATATATATTCTTTTTCATATTCTTTTCCATTATGGTTTATCACAGGATATTGAACATAGTTCCCTGTGCTATGCAGTAGGACTTTGTTGCTTATCCACTCAATATATTATAGTTTGCAAGGCAGATACTTTTTTAATTCTCTTTTTCTTTTTAATACATAAATAAATTTACCATAGAAGAAAATTATAAAATTTATATGCCAAAAATAAATAAATACTATTTTCATTCAGATTTTGAACCAAATAATCCTTATATAAGTCTTCCATGTAGAGGTGTTTTTTTTTGGATTATTCATTTATGCATTCATCAAAGATTTTTTTATAATCGTCCCCACCATATTTTCATGGTTATTTTTATTAAATATTTTTTTATTTTATTAAATATTATTTTTATTTCATGGTTTTATTATTAAATAATGATCTCCATTTATTTCTGCCTTCAGTCCTATAAAATAAAGCTTCCCAGTCTCTAATCTTGCATTCATGAACTCTCCTTTGGTTTTACATGCCTCATTAATAAGGATGAAGCTCATGGCTTACAGTCCATCTATGTACTCAGTAAGATGCTTGATTGTCTCACTCTTTGAACTTCTGCCACACTTGCTTCTCCTGAACCTCTGGGGGGGTACCCAAAATTCATTTCACCTCTGTCTTTCACTGGTTTGTTAGAGAAAAATCACAATATGCTCTAAAACCTCGCTGAAATTTCAGGAGACCATGAGCTGTGTGTCTTCGTTCTTCTATATCCCAATTCTAAAATGACTATTTAAATCATAAAACATACCTCAAATTACCTCAATCAGCATTTCATTCCTCCTGTAACAACATTTCTGATTGTCCTGTTATTTTTCATGTATTAGTGAAAATGATGTGCCCCTTAACTTCTACCTTTGACCCTACTGCTTTGCTCTTAATTGCATTGATTTTTTTTTCATAAATTTACCCAATTTACTGTTTTTGCTGTTTTTATCTCTTCTTCACCACTGATTTCTTCCCTGACATGCAAACATGTTTGTCTACCCTATCCATACTCTCCCTTTAATCATGGTGTACCACGAGGTCCCTAGATATCTAAGTCCATAGCCTGGTTAGGAACTTATTTTCTCAGCATTTTCACCAGATTTAGCCATTTTCAACCTGACTTTGATCCCATGAAACTGCTCCTCCGCTAATGACTTCCTTTTTTTTTTTTTAATCAATCTCCATTTAGACAACCTCTCCTGTGGTATTTGTCACTTAACTAGCCCTTTGTCTTTAAAAGGGTCTGTTCTCTCAGTTTCCTGCATTTCCTGCTCTCCCAATTTTCTCCAGTTTGACATTACTTCCCAGTTGCTGTTCTTTAAATGCAGATAATGCCTAAAATAATTCATGATTGAGTACAAACACTGTGGTAATCAAAAGGGACTGGACATATAGTCAAATACCCACCTCTGGGGGTAGAGGAGGTGGAATGGTGCCCAGGTGACCATCTGAGAAATTAGAAGCCTCACTAAGGAAAAGAAAAATGCTGAGCTGAGATCACGGTAAGGCTCTCTGTGTAAAGCCGTTGAAGACCCAAACTCTAAAATCCCAGAGGACAGTTTTGGAATATCCACTGTTAATTATTAAACCTAGGCTTTGTATGGACTCAAAATTAGTAGGAAAAAACCTCTTTCATTGTGGCTATCTGGTCTACTCTCAAACGGAAATATTTATGTAGAAGGGGAAAGTTTGTTTTTTTGTTCAGCAAGAATGAGACTTTGATCTACTAAGAACTCTAAAGGGCATACAGGCTTTCACTGTCCATGAGAAAGAAAATCTCATTAGAAGATGGAATAACATAAAGGAGAGTATAGTATCCATTTCATTTTCATGGCCTTGGAGGAAAAAAGTCATCAAGTTAAAGCTGCTTTTGTGCAACGCACTCACATGTTGACAGCTGAGTCTGAATAATTTACACTGTGGGAAAACAGTCATTGTCCGCAGCTCTGTACTTCATCTCTGCAAATGTGTAGTTCATTTGAGAATTCAGTTATCAGTCTCGCAGCACTAAACGTGAGAACTGATTTTGCCAAATTAGCACAAAGGTTACATTTGACAGGGTGCAGAAACCAGAACTGCGGCAAGGTGGAGGATGCAGACACATACGAGATAGAACCAAGGGACTGTGTGATTCATAAGCCTCATGAAATTAAACACCACTGAAGAACAAAATTGGAAACATAATGTTTACACACGCATGTATAAAATAAGTGAATTTTGAGGCATCAGCATAGACTACACCATCAGTTGTGCTGCAAGAAGTAATAAATTACTTTGCAAGGTACTTTTTGAAAGGTCTCCTGGGCTATTGAAATTAATTTTGGCACAGGACTTACTTTACTTTTATCAAATCAATTCAAACCAATTCAATTATTTTGGAAGAATTAGTTGGCCTATTTCAGATGACTTTTAATTTGTGTTCTTGCTAAACAAAAATAAAAAACAACTTGTGTAGAATTGGATTTTGAAATGTCTTAACTTTTATGGAATTTCACTATTTTCATAATTACTCACTAAAGTTTACATTTTTATAATAGTAGCAATAAAGGCTTAAATTCAGTTTCATTTTACCAGGAAACATTAGGAATTAAGTAACAAACTTTTAGATGAAGGAACATGAGAGATGGAATCTATTGATTTTTTCCATAACTGCTTTTTAAAAATCATCCTTTACACTAGCCCCTAGTTTAAGATTGCTAGATGTTAGAACAACTTTTGATTCCAGAAAATGTACTGGTATGAGTTTGACCTGATGTGCCAAAATTCGCTGTTTTTTTCTTTTTGCTTCATAAATTCTCTTGATATTATATAGCTTTAAACTTCAATTCTAATTTTGGTTTACTAACAGTGTAAAAATTAGGTAAAATTTCTCTCTGTATATCCATAGTAAAAAACCAACTTTATCCTGCTGTTATAGTAATGATTTCTTATCATTTATTGTGTAAGTATCACCTAGTTCTTGTACATATTAGTCATTCATTAGAGCAGATGGATAGCTAACCCACATTTATTTGATGGACACTATTTCTAACATTGTTTATTTATGTCTTGGACTAACATTGGAATGCTCTATGATAGAAGGAAGGACTATAGTCTTTAGAGTGAGACACTGTTTTACCTTGACCTTGTACCTATTCATGGTTTTATAATACTACCTACCTCTTAGAGTTGTGAAAAAATCGACTACATGATAATGCATGTAGAGTACTAAGCAAGTGATTGGCATGTAGTAAGCACTTAATAAATGTGAGTTTTTTCTGTATCCTTTATCCCACTTCCATTGGGTGGAGCATGCTTAGTAAGCTTTGTCAGACTCATTCTGTGAGTGATTATATTTGAGTCAGGGTGAAAGGGCAGTCAGAGCTGGGTTTAATACATGAAACCACATGGATCCTTGAGAGAGCCAAGGCCCAGTGCACACAAACAGACCTAATTACAGTGCCCAGAGTGTTAGACCTTCCTACTCATTTTAGGAAGACCTGTTTTCTTTTAGTGGAATTTCCTAAAAGGATTGTGCCTGTGGATAGACCAACTCACTTGCTTTTTTTTCCTGTAATTGAAATGGTATGTGAGTCATCATTCCACTTCCTCTCACTTGTAACACTCATACCAGGATGGCTTGCCCTTATTGGAATCAGCATAGCTTCCTCTGTGGTCATGCACTAGGATATTTCATGTTCTCTGAAGATTCAAATTTCTCCACAAGATATATTTTTTTGAAAATAGAACCAAGAAATGTAACCGCAAATAAATTCTGAGAGCACAAATTAATACTGCATGGTACCAGATACCTAATCTTAAATCACTTGTATAACTCTTTTGATATACTATTTTAATTCTACCATCTTTAAAGGCATGAACTGTATCAGAGTATCTAACTGGATTTTTTTAATAAATAAAATTAACCATCTAGCTTGGCATAATGTCAGACTTATTAATGATGCCATTTTGAACTATTTCTCTGACTTAAGTTAGTAATATTTTGCTGACCTTGAGGAAAAAAAGCCCTCTGGAAGCCTTACTCTATGGTTACATGAGCAGATGAGTATTATAGATGTTGAGTGACCATTCAGTTGAAACAACAAGAGCAACCACAAACATTCTCTATGAAAGAAGCAACAAAGATAGAGTCTTTTTAAACTTTTGAATTACATATTCTATGAATTACATTCTGTAGTAATTAGTTAACAGTTCTGAAGTATCAGTGCATAGAGTCACAAATAAAAATGTTAGTATTTTTGGTTATTTTTGGTGAAATCATGCTGAAACATGGATATGTAATAGTTTAAAATAAGTATCCATAACTATATCTAAACACAACCTATTAGTTATGGTTTTTTCCTTATGAATCTATTACCAAGAAAAATTTTCATGCTGATAAAGAATGCCCACCTGCCAGAAATACAATTTTTTCCAAAAATACATACCATGAAATTATTCTGCTCTCTAAATGATGATAAATTTAATACACTCACTAAATATGCCTTCTTTTTCTCATAAAGAAAAAGTTCCCAAAGTATACCTTTACTTGCTCTTCTTTTCTGAGGACCTATTTTCTGTGTCATATTTTATCTAAGGACCATAATCACTTTTAACCAGTTTTGTTTGAAATTACTTTGCACTTATGAGGAAAAAAAATGAATAAAACTTCGGAATAAAAATTAACTCATTAATGGCAATGTTTGGAACATGATTCTTTTTTCAGGCCTCTGAGAAAATGTAGCTGAATAAAATAGTTAGGATATGCTATTTTAACATTTTTTAATGATGGGCTAAAAAGTACAACCCTCAAGTATGGCACATTAATCACAAATTTTGAACCACTTATTTCAGAATTTATAGTTGAATGGTGAGAGTAGAAAATAATATTTAAGGGTATGATTACATTTACTAAAGAAAATTCTACTTTTTAAATTAAAATTGATGAAAATGTATAAAAGTGAGACAATATCTTGGAAAATTCTTTAAATTATAGCCAGCTCTCTTTTTTCTCTTGGTTCTTAACATTATTTTTCTCTCGTCTCAGCATCAGCTTAATGAATACAGAGCCTGTCTATACCAATTTCCTCTTCTAGAGTCACTACATTCAGAGCTTGGTGGGCCTCAATAGGGATTTACTGCTGACTGAGTAATCTGGGTTCATGTGTGCAGTGACATCAAGCAAGAGATTTACCCTGAGAAGTGGATGCCATGACAATGCGTGTAACCATGGTGTGACTGGCCTCTCTGACATGGCTCTCAAAAGCTTTCCCTCTGTGAAAACAGAAGCCTGTTTGCAAATTAATTAGTTTCTGGCGGCAGCTTGATTGTTGACCCAGAGTTTGTAGAGTGGAAAAACAATCAGATTAGTGTGCTCAGGGTAAAAGACCAGTGTGCAGTTGCGTGTGGCTTGCTCAACTATTGAAACCATGAATGAACTGAAACAAATTCTTTCCTGAGAAGCCGAGGCAGAGGTTAAGTGTGATGAGCCTAGAGCTCCCAACAGCAGGGGTGGGGGAATTAAAGGATTTTAGCCAGATAAAGCTGAATGATGGCAAGCAATGCCATTGAATTTTAATAGCATGGATAGTTTTGACCAAATAATAAAAAAAAAATAACCCCAAAAAACACTTGTTATGTTGTTCTAATCCCTCTGAGTAGAAGGAATAAGTTTACAATATTATTAAATGTAGGTTTGACACAAATACTTTCACAGTAGAAAATTTCAGAAGTTTTCAGATGGGAAGGTTTTAATTAAATTTGTCTCAAAGGCTAATATGATAACATCTAAATGAAAAACTGTTACGAAGTAACCTGCATTTTTATGTTGATAAAATTTTTGTTGATATATTTACCTCAGCTGCTTTCTGAGGTGTAATCCTCACATGCCCAATAAAATTAATCCTGAGTCAAAGAGAGATGTTGGCTGATGAGAATACATATTCTGCTATCTACTTTTGCAAATATCAAATTAGGTAACCGTGCCAAGGAATGATGTCTGCAATCTTAGGATGAAAAAATTCTGCATACAGTTTTTGATGATTAAAATTTGTTTTAGTCAATAAATTATTGTTTATGCTTCATTTTGTAAGATTACCTAACACAATAAGCCATATATACTCTTCCTTTTTAGATACCACTGGCAGATGTCTCCCTAAATACAGCTCTGATGGCTATCACAGTACTTTCCCGTTCAAAAATCATTTATATCTCTGAATTTACAAGTGAATTGAATCCAGATTTTGCTGCCTGTCACGTTCGTTGTCATGCAATCCTAAATGACCTCTCCAATATTAAACACTAACAGACTCAAATAGGGTGGGTTGCCCTTAAATTTACTATCATTTTCATTTAACCATACCATTCTCTCAGTGGATTTTAATCTTTCCCACCTTTGAATCCCAAGAGCACATATATGCATGTTTCGATTTATCACAGGGCCTACCACTTTGCCTTGCAATCTAGGGTATGCCAAATAAGAAACTCTTCAGTGAACCTTCTTTGCAGGCTCTGGGGTCAGATGGCCTGAGTTTGTATCCCAGGTCCTCCCATCTACCACCCTCGTGACTTGGGGGGTAATTTATGTTACTTATTTTCATCACCCATTTATGATTTGTAAAATAGGGTTAATAACTAATACACTGTTTTTCTGAAAATGCATGAGACAGTCCTCATAAGGTACTAAGAACAGTGTCTAATAATATGGTAGATGCTCATTATAACTGTGATTGCTGCTGGCGTTTGCATACCAGCTCTATACATAGAACACAGTGCACATTTGGAGAATTAATACAGAGAACCAGCCTGAAGGTTATGTTTGCCTTTCTTAATCTGTTCTCAGGCTATTTTGTTTTGTCTTATTTAATTGACTATTGTCAATATATGGGCACTTAATACATCAAAAATATATAAAGTATTTGTCTTTAGTATTAAAATAGTATATAAACTTGTTAGTCAAATTGGGCTTAACAAAATTAGCAGATGAAACAATGAAATGGTGAACCAAGGGTAAATTTCAATAAAATGTGTTTTCCTAAGTATTAATTTAGCTCTATTAAGTGCAGTATTTACCACTTAAATAAATAAATCATTAGGTTAATTCTTTTTTCTAATATAATTTTTAAAAAAACATTGACTGCATTGTTGCATCTAGGATATTCATTTATCCTGCCATATCACAGCTTAGCTTTTAATTTTTTTCATATGAAGACGTTATTGGTAACCTTTGGGGTCGTAGTTAAGAGCATGGAGTCTATGGAACTTGACCGCCTGACTTGGGCACTAACTGAGCAGCTGGAGACAGCTACTGTAAGCTACCTGTGCTCAACGTCCCTTTTTTCAAGTGGAAACGATAATCGTTCCTCCCTATTGGGTTGTTATGAGAATTATGCATAAGTAAATTTCTATAAAGCACTTGGAAAAGAGACTATTCTTACCAAAAACAAAACAGACAAACAAAACAACTCAGTTGATGTTAGCTTATTCCATAACATTATGTAAGAATTTTAAATAATAGAAAAATAAAAATACCTAAATATGTCAACTCACTAAAGATGTAGTAGAATGTACAGTCTCACTTAACTGAACAGCCATGTATTTCTAGGAAAACAATGAAAATGGCTTAAGGAAAACAAGACAAGATGAAGTGATAGTAATCTATGCCCTTTCCTTGGGCAGAGTCTATACATACAGGATTTCTTGTCTAATGATGTGAGTACATTTTGATAAAACAGATCTACTATTTTGCTTCAAGAAAGGGAAAAAGGATTTTTTTTTCTAAGTTTAGAAATATCCTAAGTTACTTACATATGACACTGAAATGCTCTAAACTTCATATATCAACTAAACATAAATTATAAAATGTTATACAGAAGAAGGGTCTTTAAAATATTTTCCTGGTAATATTAGTAAGGAAGATTTGCATGTGTTTAGATGTCCTTAAAAGAAACATTTTTTACTTAAAATTGTTTGTGTCACTATATGTTTTAAGTAACTAGACAAGAGAAAATCACATCCCTTCACTTCCCAACCCGGCCTCCCTCACCTTCCTTTCAGCAATCTACCAAATTCCTGTGGCACTTTTGGATCAACACATAAATTCTGCATTTTAAACACTATAACACTTTACATATGGTAATATTATTTTTAAATATATTTATGCAAAAATAAAGATATGCATTTGAGAACTATAGTTTATTATTAGTAGTAATTTTGTAAATTGATAAGTATAAATTTTTTTATTCATTAGAAGTATAATTTTTATTATTTTGTGATGGTTTACTAAATCATAACTATTTTGGCCTTTAATGTAGGCTGTTAGCATAAGGGATTCATCAAAAATGTGTCTCTTCAATATGTTTATAAATTTGTCTAAATTCATATAAGTGTAAATAATCTCTTTCGCCTCATTTAATTACTAATATTTTTGCTTTCTGTTTTATTTTTATTTTTTAAATTAATTTTTATTGGAGTATAGTTGATTTAAAATGTGGTGTTAGTTTCTGCTGTACAGCAAAGTGAGTCAGTTATACACATATATATATCCACTCTTTTTTAGATTATTTTCCCATAATGGTCATTACAGGGTATTTAGTAGACTTCCCTGTGCTGTACACTAGGTTCTTATTAGTTATCTGTTTTACGTATAGTAGTGTGTATATGTCAATCCCAGTCTCCCAATTTATCCCTCCCCGCCTTCCCCCTTGGTAACCATAAGTTTGTTTTCTACGTCTGTGACTCTATTTCTGTTTTGTAAATAAGTTCGTTTGTACCATTTTTTTAGATTCCACATATAAGCAATATCATATGGTATTTGTCTTTCTCTGACTTATGGATAAAGAAGATGTGGTACATATATACAATAGAATATTACTCAGCCATAATTACTAATTTAAAAAAATGTTAGGGTTTCAATATCAAAGAGAACCATCCCTTTTTGTACATTTAAAATCCTCACCTGAATGTGTATGGGAAATTCGTGACAGCCAATTTAGTTTTCCCTTTGAAACCCACACTGCCTTCTTCTGCTTAGCGTACAATAGGATTGAAGTGACAGACAGTACAGAGCTGTATTTGGGGGCTTGTATGTTGTGTTTTGACCCATTTACAATTTAGTAAACTTGAATCTCAGTGATCCTGAAAGTTATTAATGCCAAGACTGATATCAAATGATTACTGCCACGTAATTGCTTAACACCTATAGAGTTTATTTATCAGTGGGTTTTCTAAACACATTTAAGAATGAATGAACAAATTATACTCACGTTTTGCAGAACAAGAAAGTAATCTTCTAAGTCAAACAAAAATGACAGTATTCTGAAAATAGAAAACAAAACATAGAAATTACCACAAAACCTTACTCATTTGGGGATGAATTAAAGGAACATCTAGTTATACTAATAATTCATATTATAAAATTTGGGCTTGCAAGGCTAGGATGAACCAATAAGGTACAGAGCATCTTTGATCAATGATTTTTATATATTTGCAGTAATCATATTAAATATTTTGACGGAAGAGAAATTATTGAAGTAGTGGAATATTGCTGTTTGCCATAAGAAAGCTAATGACTGACCTCCCTGTTATTTCTGTTGATTTCCTTTAAATAAAATAAAAGGGAAAATCACACTCTTTATTAATATCAAGGTAAATATACAGCCAACTCTGATCAACCAATCAGTGCCCAAATTAAGAAAATTGTAATATAACTGGATGTGAAAGCCCTTGAGATGATTGTATGTTAATGAATCTTAAAATGTGAACTGATTTTCCACTTTTTTCCAAACTGGAACTACCTTTACTGGCTTTCTGGTTTGTTTCTAATTCCTGAGTAAGAGCAACCTGTAGAAGGCAGTTGAAAAGACTGGCTGGAGCTAGGAATTTGACAGCAGGAAATAGAACAAGAATGGCAGACCGTTAGAGCGTCCAGTTTTAATGTCCTACAATGCTGAGGTCATTTGGTAGTGATAGAGCAGAGGCAGCACCAAAAAAGAGTGTAGCCATGTCATAAAGATATGCAAAATCTCTACTAAATTTAACAGTTTTGATTAATTTTGTCATCTCCATTTTGTATAAATGTGCTGCAACTCCATTAATCAGTTCTGCCTGTTAGCTACTCATGAATTCCCGAACTGTTTGTCCTTGGAAGGATCACACTTTGTTAGCAGTAGATGTCACTAATATGTTAGTAAAGAATATTCTGTTAAGAATAGCAAAATGAAACTTCATTTAAAACACTTTAATACAACTAAGGAAGCTGAGTATGTCATTGCTGTTAAGCTTGATTACTTGTAACTATTACATATTTCCTAGGATGGGAAAACATAGGTTATCATTAAAAGGAAAAAAAAGTTTCTAAAAAACATATCTGTCCACTATTCGTATGGAGTCAGAAAAGAAAGATGATAATTACGGAGGAATAAAGGGAGAAAAGAAAAGAGTAATTCCTAATGGTTAATAATAACTTCCTGAATAGATTTTGTCATTATCACTTAACCATAGTAATAACATCTGTCACTATAAGAAAATGTATGACATCACAAACTGAAATTAAAATCTTTAAACTATACCATTGTCTCGTATCTAAAAGTCTAACCCTGAAGTTTATAATGTAAGTTAGATGTGATACATATTAAATAATTTTTACAGTCTCAGAACATAGCAAAATATTATTGGAACATATATTAATTCCTGGGCCATTTTATATCTGACCAGTAAAAACAATGAAACGCCATGTAATATGATAAAGGTAAAATAGCTAAGTTATTAATGAGAAGTTAAGAATAGATCACTTTTAGGTGAACTAAACTGTCAAATTTAATTACTATTTACAATGTATTTATTTTCTGTTTTTTAATGAGTATTTTTAGTTTCCCCAAGCCTAGTCCCTTCTAGTCCCTTCTAGGCCCTTCTAGTCCTTTCTCATCTCATTCAGCAGTGTTTTCTGTTTCTCTGTATATAACGTAAGTGTATCAGTCAACACAGTTACTAACATAGAATGCTACTCTTTCCTCTGTACCCTACAGTTATACTGGAAGTGCTCCTAGATACCTGATATTAGCACAATGAATAGCTGGCTACGTTTGCTAGCTACTAATATTATTCTGGCCAACTTCCATTTTCTGTACACATTAAGCACTCTCTAGGTACCAAGAACTATTATGAGAAACAGCTGAGTAAGAGAGATCCCTGCCCTCCAGGATAATACTAATAGAACTCTTTATCAATGGAAAACCCTGGAAGTCTTAGCACATCTATGGGATTATATGCATATATGTCCAACAAGACTTAATATCTTAAAAACATTGTTTAACTCATAATGTAAGAGAGAAAGTACTCTCCATTTTTCTTTCAGTGAAACATGAATTTTTTGATTCAGTTGATTTTCAGGCTTTGAGTATCAGAACCACTGACTGACTGAGGTTTTTACTATAAAATGATTTGACAGCTTATGAGGGAGGCTATTTTTTGTCCATATATCTGCGGTCTTCTGTTAGAGAATATATATATAAGACAGTTCAAAATCCAAGAAATTGGAAACCCCCTTTTTTTAAGTTTTGAGGAAAGGATGGGAATCTTTTAGAATCAGAAAAATTGTACATAATATGACTATAGATTTTTAGAAGGTATTTTTTAATGGCATACATTTCTAATTATAAATAAATTTTTAAGAAGGGAAGTCATGCCGAAAATAATGAGACCAAAAAAAGATTGGTGGTGAGAGAGAATTAGTTAAGGAGTGGAGAGAAACTAGAAACAATATTCTTTTATTTTCAAGTATTTTAGCAGAAGTTCTAAATGCTTCTAGATGTTCTAGAAATTCTAGATGTTCTGGGCTGCTGTCCAGTAAGTAAATAAGGTCACTTAAAGTGGTCTCTGAGCTTTAAAAGACATACATAAAAAATTACGAATTAATCATTAGCAACAATCATCATTCTTGACCCGTTTTCTAAGAGTAAAATCATTTATTTGTTTTAAAATTTTAATTTCTAATTTGATTATTTAAAGCAGTGTTGAATAAGAGCTTAAAAATGCATGTTCTGAACAGTTTTCTTAGGTAAATTTATTGTCTTCATGGATTTAACACACTATTTGCTATAGAATTTTTATATATCAGTAGTTATACTGCCTTTCTTTTCTATCATTAAACAGAAAGTGTAGTAATTTTCTAGTTTCTTTGGGTTTTATTATATAAATCTATAAATTGTGTTGTTGTCATACGTTTACCTGCCTTTCTCTTTACAGCTGCTCTGTGTGGGGGGGTGGTGGTGGTGCACAGTAACAAATGGAGGGATATTTTAGTGGGGGGGGCACAGTAACAAATGGAGGGATATTATTTAAAAAGATGAGGAAATCTTTCTCTCGATGTTTTAAACTAATATATGTAAACATTTCTTATTATATGGTCTAAGAAATTTATTCCAATAACATGTAATTATATAAGGCTCAGAGCATGGCTCAGACAATGGTTGTATTTATAGTTTAAAACTTATTCCATGGAAAAATGTAGAAATCGTAGGTCCACTAGAAAGTAAAACTAACTTAGTCTATATTAAAGACATTAGAAACCATTTCTTAGTGTTACTGAAATAAAGGGAAACAAACCCTGTATTTATTCAAAACAAAGTTGAAAGTATCAAATTGGTTTAGAAAATACCTTTATTAGTCTTGAGTAGGTATCTATGGAAACAACTCTGTATTAGCCCTCAAAATATATAAGCATTATTAAGAAACAATAGGGAAAAGTTGCAAGAAAAAAAAGAGGAAAAGGAAATGGAATGCTTGCACAGAACAGAAACCACAAATTGAGTTAAGCATTAGCACCAATTTTAAATCACATCCCCCACGCTGCAAATGCTTGACATTTAGTGTTATTACCCAGGATGTTTGAAAGTTTTAATAACTAAAGCAATAATTTGAGAAATTGATGGTTTTACATAAAGAAATAATTGAAATAATCATGCACAACTGAAATCCTATGTATAGTGTTTTATATTCTTCAAAGTGCTTCCTATAAGATCATTTCATCCTCCCAAAAACCCTGTGAAATAGAAAACTGCAAGAAATAAAATTTAATCTGCAAGAGGTCAGAAGTAACCTTGTATCCAGTGAAAACTGAGATGAAATTCATACCTTCTGACTCTCTGTTCTCTTTCTAACATGTTCATTTTACTATTTACCATTACTAAAACTTGCATGTTTCTGTTCTTTGCTAAAGCTTTTTCATGTAGGAAATTTTTATCAAGTTTTAGACTTTGGTTTTGGGGGTTTTTTTTTTCCCCTTCCCCCTCCCCATATCCTCAAGTCCGTTCTCTGGTAGGTCTGTGTCTTTATTCCTGTCTTGCCCCTAGGTTCTTCATGACCATTTTTTTTTCCTTCGATTCCATATATATGTGTTAGCATATGGTATTTGTTTTTCTCTTTCTGACATACTTCACTCTGTATGACAGTCTCTAGGTCCATCCACATCACTACAAATAACTCAGTTTCGTTCCGTTTAATGGCTGACTAACATTCCATGGTATATATGTGCCACATCTTCTTTATCCATTCATCTGCCGATGGGCACTTAGGTTGCTTCCATGTCCTGGCTATTGTAAATAGAACTGCAGTGAACATTGTGGTACATGTCTCTTTTTGAATTATGGTTTTCTCAGGGTATATGCCCAGTAGTGGGATTGCTGGGTCGTGTGGTAGTTCTATTTCTCGGGATTTTTTTTTTTTTTTTTTTTTTTTTTTTTGCGGTACCCGGGCCTCTCACTGTTGTGGCCTCTCCCGTTGCAGAGCACAGGCTCCAGATGCGCAGGCTCAGCGGCCATGGCTCACGGGCCTAGCCGCTCCGCAGCATGTGGGATTTTCCCGGACCGGGGCACGAACCCGTGTCCCCTGCATCGGCAGGTGGACTCTCAACCACTGTGCCACCAGGGAAGCCCTATTTTTAGTTTTTTAAGGAACCTCCATACTGTTCTCCAGAGTGGCTGTATCAATTTACATTCCCACCAACAGTGCAAGAGGGTTCCCTTTTCTCCACACCCTCTCCAGCATTTGTTGTTTGTAGATTTTCTGATGATACCGATTCTAACTGGTGTGAGGTGATACCTCATTGTAGTTTTGATTTGCATTTCTCTAAAAATTAGTGATGTTGAGCAGGTTTTCATGTGCTTCTTGGTCATCTGTATGTCTTCTTTGGAGAAATGTCTATTTAGGTGTTACGCCCATTTTTGGATTGGGTTGTTTGTTTTTTTAATATTGAGCAGCATGAGCTCTTTATATATTTTAGAGATTAATCCTTTGTCCATTGATTCCTTTGCAAATATTTTCTGCCATTCTGAGGGTTGTCTTTTCGTCTTTTTTATGGTTTCCTTTGCTGTGCAAAAGCTTTTAAGTTTCATTAGGTCCCACTTGTTTATTTTTGTTTTTATTTCCATTTATCTAGGAGGTGGGTCAAAAAGTGTCTTGCTGTGATTTATGTCATAGAGTGTTCTTCCTATGTTTTCCTTTTTTTGAGTTTATTTTTGTGTATGGTGTTCAGGAGTGTTTTAACTTCATATTTGTAAATGTAACTGTCCAGTTTTCCCAGCACCAGTTATTGAAGAGGCTGTCTTTTCTCCACTGTATATTCTTACCTCCTTTATCAAAGATAAGGTGACCATATGTGTGTGGGTTTATCTCTGGACTTTCTATCTTGTTCCATTGATCTATATTTCTGTTTTTGTGCCAGTACCATACTGTCTTGATTACTGTAGCTTTGTAGGATAGTCTGAAGTCAGGGAGCCTGATTCCTCCAGCTCTGTTTTTCTTTCTCAAGATTGCTTTGGCTATTCGGGGTCTCTTGTGTTTCCACACAAATTGTGAAATTTTTTCTAGTTCTGTGAAAAGTGCCAGTGGTAGTTTGATAGGGATTGCATTGAATCCGTAGATTGCTGTGGGTAGTAGACTCATTTTCACATTGTTGATTCTTCCAATCCAAGAACATGGTATATCTGTCCATCTATTTGTATCATCTTTAATTTCTTTCATCAGTGTCTTATAATTTTCTGCATACAGGTCTTCTGTCTCCTTAGGTAGGTTTATTCCTAGATATTTTATTCTTTTTGTTGCAGTGGTAAATGGGAGTGTTTTCTTAATTTCACTTTCAGATTTTTCATCATTAGTGTATAGGAATGCAAGAGATTTCTGTGCATTAATTTTGTATCCTGCTACTTTACCAAATTCATTGATTAGTTCTAGTAGTTTTATGGTAGCATCTTTAGGATTCTCTATGTATAGTATCATGTCATCTGCAAACAGTGACAGCTTTCCTTCTTCTTTTCCAATTTGGATTCCTTTTATTTCTTTTTCTTCTCTGATTGCTGTGGCTGAAACTTCCAAAACTGTGTTGAATAGTAGTGGTGAGAGTGGGCAACCTTGTCTTGTTCCTATCTTAGTGGAAATGGTTTCAGTTTTGCAACATTGAGGACGATGTTGGCTGTGGGTTTGTCATATATGGCCTTTATTATATTGAGGAAAGTTCCCTCTATGCCTACTTTCTGGATGGTTTTTTATCATAAATGGGTATTGAATTGTGTCGAAAGCTTTCTCTACATCTACTGAGATGATCATATGCTTTTTGTCCTTCGATTTGTTAATATGGTGTATCACATTGATTGATTTGCGTATATTGAAGAATCCTTGCATTCCTGGGATAAACCTCACTTGGTCATGGTGTATGATCCTTTTAATGTGCTACTGGATTCTGTTTGCTAGTATTTTGTTGAGGATATTTGCATCTATGTTCATCAGTGTTATTGGCCTGTAGTTTTCTTTCTTTGTGACATCTTTGTCTGGTTTTGGTATCAGGGTGATGGTGGCTTCTTGAATGAGTTTGGGAGCTTTCCTCCCTCTGCTATATTTTGGAAGAGTTTGAGAAGGATAGGTGTTAGCTCTTCTCTGAATGTTTGATAGAATCCGCCCGGGAAGCCACCTGGTCCTGGGCTTTTGTTTGTTGGAAGATTTTTAGTCACAGTTTCAATTTCAGTGCTTGTGATTGGTCTGTTCATATTTTCTATTTCTTCCTGGTTCAGTCTCGGAAGGTTGTGCATTTCTAAGAATTTGTCCATTTCTTCCAGGTTGTCCATTTTATTGGCATAGAGTTGCTTGTAGTAATCTCTCATGATCCTTTGTATTTCTGCAGTGTCAGTTGTTACTTCTCCTTTTACATTTCTAATTCTATTGATTTGAGTCTTCTCCCTTTTTTTCTCGATGAGTCTGGCTAATGGTTTATCGATTTTGTTTATCTTCTCAAAGAACCAGCTTTTAGTTTGATTGAACTTTGCTATCATTTCCTTCATTTCTTTTTCATTTATTTCTGATCTGATCTTTAAGATTTCTTTCCTTCTGCTAACTTTGGGGGGTTTTTTTGTCCTTTCTCTAAGTGCTTTAGGTGTAAGGTTAGACTGTTTATTTGAGTTGTTTCTTGTTTCTTAAGGTAGGATTGTATTGCTCCAAACTTCCCTCTTAGAACTGCTTTTGCTGCATCCCATAGGTTGTGGGTCGTCGTGTTTTTATTGTCATTTGTTTCTAGGTATTTTTTGATTTCCTCTTTGATTTCTTCAGTGATCTCTTGGTTATTTAGTAGTGTATTGTTTAGCCTACATGTGTTTGTATTTTTTACAGATTTTTTCCTGTAATTGATATCTAGTCTCATAGTGTTGTTGTCAGAAAAGATACTTGATACGATTTTAGTTTTCTTAAATTTAGCAAGGCTTGATTTGTGACCCAAGATATGATCTATCCTGGAGAATGTTCCATGAACACTTGAGAAGAATGTGTATTCTGTTGTTTTTGGATGGAATGTCCTATAAATATCAATTAAGTCCATCTTCTTTAATGTATCATTTAAAGCTTGTGTTTCCTTATTTATTTTCATTTTGGATGATCTGTCCTTTGGTGAAAGTGGGGTGTTAAAGTCCCCTACTATGATTGTGTTACTGTTGATTTCCCCTTTTATGGTTGTTAGTATTTGCCTTATGTATTGAGGCGCTCCTATGTTGGGTGCATAAATATTTACAATTGTTATATTTTCTTCTTGGATCGATCCCTTGATCATTATGTAGTGTCCTTCTTTGTCTCTTGTAATAGTCTTTATTTTAAAGTGTATTTTGTTTGATATTAGAATTGCTACTCCAGCTTTCTTTTGATTTCCATTTGCATGGAATATCTTTTTCCATCCCCTCACTTTCAGTCTGTATGTGTCCCTAGGTCTGAAGTGCGTCTCCTGTAGACAGCATATATACAGGTCTTGTTTTTGTATCCATTCAGCCAGTCTGTGTCTTTTGGTTGGAGCATTTAATACATTTACATTTAAGGTAATTATCAGTATGTATGTTCCTATTACCATTTTCTTAATTGTTTTGGGTTTGTTATTGTAGGTCTTTTCTTTCTCTTGTGTTTCCTGCCTAGAGAAGTTCCTTTAGTATTTGTTGTAGAGCTGGTTTGTTGGTGCTGAATTCTCTTTGCTTTTGCTTGTTTGTAAAGGTTTTAAATTTCTCCTTCAAATCTGAATGAGATCCTTGATGGGTAGAATAATCTTGGTTGTAGGTTTTTCTTCTTCATCACTTTAAATATGTCCTGCCAGTCCCTTCTGGCTTGCAGAGATTCTGCTGAAAGATCAGCTGTGAAACTTATGGGGATTCCCTTATGTGTTACTTGTTTTTCCCTTGCTGCTTTTAATATTTTTTCTTTGCATTTAATTTTTGATAGTTTGATTAATATGTGTCTTGGCATGTTCTTCTTGGATTTATCCTGTATGGGACTCTCTGTGCTTACTGGACTTGAATAACTATTTCCTTTCTCATATTAGGGAAGTTTTCAACTATAATCTCTTCAAATATTTTCTCAGTCCCTTTCTTTTTCTCTTCTTCTTCTGGGACAACTATAATTCGAATGTTGGTGCATTTAATGTTGTCCCAGAGGTGTCTGAGACTGTCCTCAATTCTTTTCATTCTTTTTTCTTTATTCTGCTCTGCAGTAGCTATTTCCACTCTTTTATCTTCCAGGTCACTTATCCATTCTTCTGCCTCAGTTATTCTGCTATTGATCCCTTCTAGAGCATTTTTAATTTCATTTATTGTATTGTTCATCACTGTTTGTTTGCTCTTTAGTTCCTCTAGTTCCTTGTTAAACGTTTCTTGTATTTTCTCCTTTCTATTTCCATGATTTTGGATCATCTTTACTATCATTATTCTGAATTCTTTTACAGGTAGACTGCCTATTTCCTCTTCATTTGTTAGGTCTGGTGGGGTTTTATCTTGCTCCTTCATCTGCTGTGTGTTTTTCTGTCTTCTCATTTTGCTTAACTTACTGTGTTTGGGGTCACCTTTTCACAGGCTGTAGGTTCGTAGTTCCCGTTGTTTTTGGTGTGTGTCCCCAGTGATTAAGGTTGGTTCAGTGGGGTGCTTAGGCTTCCTTGTGGAGGGGACTAGTGCCTGTGTTCTTGTAGATGAGGCTGGATATTGTCTTCCTGGTGGGCAGGTCAACGTCTGGTGGTGTGTTTGGGGTGTCTGTGGCCTTACTATTATTTTAGGCAACCTCTCTGGTAATGGATGGGGTTGTGTTCCTGTCTTGCTACTTGTTTGGCATAGGGTGTCCAGCACTGTAGCTTGCTGGTCGTTGAGTGGAGCTGGGTCTTGGCATTGAAATGGAGATCTCTGGGAGATTTTCACCATTTGATATTACATGGATCTGGGAGGTCTCTTGTGGACCAGTGTCTTGAACTTGGCTCTCCCACCTCAGAGGCACACCCCTGATGCCTGGCTGGAGCACCAAGAGCCTTTCATCCCCACAGCTCAGAATATAAGGGAGAAAGAATAGAAAGAAAGAAAGAAGATAAAATAAAATACAGTTATTAAAAAATAATTATTAAGAAAAAATTTTTTAAAAGTAGAAACAAAAAACAGAATCTGAGGACAAATGGTAAAAGCAAAGCTATACAGACAAAATCACAGACAGAAGCATACACATACACACATACACACAAAAAGAGAAAAAGGGAAAACATATATATATCTTTGCTGCCAAAGTCCACCTCCTCAATTTGGGATGATTCATTGTCCATTCAGGCATTCCACATATGCAGGGTACATCAAGTTCATTGTGGAGATTTAATCCTCTGCTCCTGAGGCTGCTGGGAGAAATTTTCCTTTCTCTTCTTTGTTCACACAGCTACCGGGGTTCAGCTTTCGGTTTGGCCCCGCCGCTGCGTGTAGGTCGCCTGAGGGCGTCTGTTCTTCACTCAGGACAGGGTTAAACGAGTCACTGATTCGGGGGCTCTGGCTCACTCAGGCCGGGGGGAGGGAGGGGTACGGATGCGGGGCGAGCCTGCGTTGGCAGAGGCCTGCGTGACGTTGCACCAGCCTGAGGCATGCCGTGCGTTCTTCCGGGCAAGTTGTCCCTGGATTCCGGGACTCTGGCAGCGGCGGGCTGCTCAGGCTCCCCGGAAGGGGGGTGTGGATAGTGACCTGTGCTCGCACACAGGCTTCTTCGTGGCGGCAGCAGCAGCCTTAGCGTCTCATGCCCGTCTCTGGGGTCCGCGCTGTTAGCCGTGGCTCACGCCCGTCTCTGGAGCTCCTTTAAGCGGCGCTCTTAATCCCCTCCCCTCGCGCACCAGGAAGCAGAGAGGCAAGAAAAAGTCTCTTGTTTCTTCGGCAGCTCCAAACTTTTCCCGGACTCCCACCTGGCTAGCCGTGGTGCACTAAACCCCTGCAGGCTGTGTTCACCCCACCAACCCCAGCCCTCCCTGCGCTCCGACCAAAGCCCGAGCCTCAGCTCCCAGCCCCGCCCGCCCCGGCGGGTGAGCAGACAAGCCTTTCGGGCTGGTGAGTGCTGGTCGGCACCGATCCTCTGTGCGGGAATCTCTCCGGTTTGTCCTCCACACCCCTGTGGCTGCGCTCTCCTCTATGGCTCCAAAGCTTTCCCCCTCCGCCACCCGCAGTCTCTGCCCGCGAAGGGGCTTCCTAGTCTTTCCTCCTTCACAGCTCCCTCCCACTGGCGCAGGTCCCGTCCCTATTTTTTGTCTCTGTGTTTTCTTTTTTTTTTGCCCTACCCAGGTACGTGGGGAGTTTCCTGCCTTTTGGGAGGTCTGAGGTCTTCTGCTAGCGTTCAGTAGGTGTTCTGTAGGAGTTGTTCCACAGGTAGGTGTATTTCTGATGTATTTGTGGGGAGGAAGGTGATCTCCGTGTCTTACACTTCCACCATCTTTAAGCTCCTCCCAAGTTATATACTTTGGAAAATACAGTTGCATACTTTTTAAAAAGCCAAGATTTGCCACATGGTTGGATTTTATCCAACCATGGTTCACAGAATGGATTATGTTATTTATGCATAGCTCAAATCATTGAAAGCTTAGCTGGTATAAACCCTTATTACCAGGAGTTTGGCCATGGAACTAGCAGCATATGCATCTGCTGGGAATTTGTTAGAGAGACAGACTCTCAGAGCCCACCCAGACCTACTTAATCAGAGTCTGCACTCTAATGCTACATTAAAACTGAGGACTAGGCTAAACTACCAAAACATAGTACATCTTTGATTGTTAAAGAAGAAACATAGAGACAGAACAGCTTTGTTCCATTATGTGAGTGGACTATCTTATATCTCAACTAAATTGACATTGGCATGCAAGAATGTTTGTGTGGTGTGTGTGTATGTGTGTGTTCATTATTTAGACTAGGTTTACTGTGATGTGGTCTAGTTCAGACCTTTTAATTATTCTAATAGTGGCCTTCTTAAATTAGTAACTTTTGCTTCCATTTTAATTGGGGAGTTATAAACACTACCTTAGTGTATCCTTTGAACAGGTTGGTTGGAATTTTAAGCAACAATCACTGATAAGATCTCTATGAAAGGCTAGTAAGACCCACCTTACTCTGCTTGAATCATTCTACCAAGACAGAGTTAGGTTAGCACAACTGCTAGCACTTTTATAATAGCCCATAAAATCTCCCACAACTACATGTCCTGTTAAATGTTAGGAATTTTCTTTAAATAGTGGTGGAGATGGTGACTTCTAGGTTCAAAAAAGCCTCAGGTAGTTAAAAAAAAAGTTGTTTTCAGAATAGATCAATATGAATTAACTGTTTTACACTTGAACTAGACTAGGACTAATAATGTTTTATTTTAAATAATAAACTGGATGATAAAACAGCAACATAGTATTTAAAATATGTGATAACTACTATTTCTATGTAAATATCCTTTTGTCCAGAGCATCCAGTAAAGAAAAACTAGATAGATTCTTAGTGCAAAGACACAGGCAAAATTCAAATATAAGACCAAAAATTATACATTTTATGTTACAACTTTAAATTTTGTATTGCAACCTTAAATTTTAAATTATTGGGATGTGATATAATTTTGTACATATAATAGAGTACTTCCAATGTTAAAAAAACTCACTAGTCTCCAGTTCATATAGATGTAATCCTAAAAAAAAAAAAATCTCAAAATAAGTGCAGGTTGTTTTATTAAAGTAACAATAAGTTGTTTGTTTTCAATACAGTGAGATTAGGAAAGTACAAAAACTGGTAGCTAATGTTAAATTTGAATTATTATTTCTTACGGAATAATAAAATCTTGAAGATTAAACCGCGTGTAATAAGAATTGTTTTCTGCAAATTCTAATTACTTTGAAAATTATGCTGTAAATCATCTTCTTTTCTGCCTTGAATTTCCTTCCCCACATAATTAGACATTTTCAAGAATCAAAACTATTATTGTCTCTTAAGAACAAAAGCCGTAGAAACTGCTAATTATATCACAGCTGAACATGTTTTTCTTCTTTGAAGAGATCCTATATTTCCGGCATTTTTGAGAACACTTTCTGATCAGGGAATGATAGAAATAAATGCTGAAGCTTTCCTAGTTTTGCAATCAAGATAATTAGTTTCTACCTATAATAACACTCATTAAAGAGTTGCCAAGGTCTGTGTCAAGTAAAAATTGACCTAAATACTCCCTGGTCCCTAAATCATTGTTTTATTTTAAGAATCAGGCCACATTGTCATAGATATTTCCTTTCCCTAGAATTCAAGGGCCTAACTACAGAGGAAAAGCCCCCAGTCAATACAGTCCTTGAAAAAGGGCTTGAGCTATTACCAAGTCCTAGGAAATGGGCAGATAGCAGGATGAAACTTCTTCCATTGCACTTACAAAATTGACTTTTTATTTCACAGAGTAAAAATTTTTTGTGTGATTACATATTCAGAAATATTTTGGCAAAGTGAATTTTATGATTGTATAAAATTGGCTTTTTTCTGAATACAACTGTTACTAGAATTCACAAATACCAGTTTTGCCATCTGTAGATTCTGAGCTACTTTTCAGAGAGAAAAAAATTAAGCGGAAATTGAGTATACACCTGAATTTTAAGAGAATTTAAAAGAAATAAATTAAATTGGTATTACATATTTGCTTTTTTTGTGTGTTGCTTAAGTGGTTTTGTTCATTTGTTTGTTGGCAAGATTTCAATCTATCAATTTAACTTTGAATCATGTATAAAATATGTGGGTGAGATAATTGTATGAAACCTCTAAGAAATGTCTGAGGGCATAGACAAAGATTAAAAGGCTTTTAAGCCATTCAAGTCATCTGGAGCTATAGTATCACCAGTAATAATATCAGACAAAAAGGAAAACTAGAAACAAATACATTTATGAGTATCCAGATATTCCAAATAAACGCATGAAATCAATTCTAGTATTACAAGGATGATTCAGTAAGTAGGAAACCTCTTAATTCATTACCTTAATATTTTAAAAATAAAATAAAGGGTGAGCTGTGACAGGGCGAGAGAGAGTCATGGACATATATACACTAACAAACGTAAGGTAGATAGCTAGTGGGAAGCAGCCGCATGGCACAGGGATATCGACTCGGTGCTTTGTGACCGCCTGGAGGGGTAGGATAGGGAGGGTGGGAGGGAGGGAGATGCAAGAGAGAAGAGATATGGGAACATATGTATATGTAAAACTGATTCACTTTGTTATAAAGCAGAAACTAACACGCCATTGTAAAGCAATTATACCCCAATAAAGATGTTAAAAAATAAAATAAAATAAAATGTATGTTACCTTTTTAAGGTTGAAAAATAATTCAAATGAATTTTTCTGACTAATTAAAATATGTTATCTAAGAGTAGAAAAAAGTGTTCTTAACATGATAGGAAAGGATTGAACTGCAATTAGAGTTCTTAATGCATAGAAGAATACTGTTAATTTAGGGTAATATGTTATTATAATTATTTGAAAATAATAGGCCTTGTATTTTAGAGCACTTTTAGTTAGGTTTACAGTAAAATTGAATGAAAGGGATAGAGATTTTCCTCATAGCCCTACTCCCACACATGCTTAGCTTCCCTATTAACATCCCCCACCAGAGTGTACATTTGTTACAGTTGATGTACCTACACTGACGCATCATTATCACCCAAAGTCTGTAGTTTATATTAGGGTTCACTCTTGGTGTTTGGACCAATGTATAATGACATATATATACTTTATGTAATCTATTATAGTATCATACAAAGTTTGTCAGTGTAGCCACTGACCCAAAAATCCTCTGTGCTCAACCTATTCATTCTTTTCTTCCCCTTAATCCCAGCAACCCCTGATCTTTTTACTGTCTCCATAGTTTTGCCTTTTCCAGAATGTCATGTTGTTGAAATCACACCATACAGTGTGTAACCTTTTTCACATGGGCTTCTTTCTCTTACTAATATGCATTTAAGTTTCCTGCATGTCTTTTCATGGCTTGATAGGCTCATTTCTTTTTAGCTCTGAATAATATTCCATTGTCTGGATTCACCTACTGAAGCACATTTTGTTTGCTTCCAAGTTTTAGCAACTTTGAATAAAGCCGCTATAAACATCATGGGTAGGTTTTTGTGTGGATATAACTTTTTAACTCCTTTGGGTAAATACCAAGGAGCACAGTTGTTGGGCCATATGGTGAGAGTATGTTTAGTTTTTGTAAAAACCACCAAACTGTCTTCCATAGTGGCTGTGTCATTTGAAATTCCCACCACCAATAAATGAGAGTTCCCACTGCTCCAAATCCTTGCCAGCATTTAGTATTGTCAGTGTTCTGGATTTTGGCCATTCTAATAGATGTGTAGCCATATCTCGTTTTAATTTGCATTTTCCTAATGACATGTGATATGGAGATCTTTCTGTGCTTATTTGCCTTCTGCATATCTTCTTTAGTGAGATGTCTATTAAAGTCTTTGGCCCATTTTTTAATTCAGTTGTTTGTTTTCTTATTGAATTTTAAGAGTTCTTTGTCGATCTTGGATAACAGTCTTTTATCAGATGTCTTTTGCAAATATTTTCTCATCATCTGAGACTTGTGTTCTCATTCTCTTTATATAAATGTTTTTCAAAAGATGTATTTATTTCTATGAAATGTCTCTTAAACGTACATCATTCCTCTTATTTTAAATGTTACCAAGTGAGTGAGATATGACTGCAGATTGGAGAAAGAGTTGAAAGGAGTTACTGCTATGTTTTTCTTCCTTCTAAGAGAATTTAAATCACCCTGTACTATACCTCTTTGGTGTGGGTTTTTCTTTTTTTTTTTTTTTAGCTCCTTGCTCAAGCACTGAAACTTTTAAAAAATAAATCACATTCACTTACATGCACTTTTTCATCTCATTTAATAAAGTAGAGTAAGTACACTGTGTAAAAAAAATGTGATGAACTTTCTGGCAAAGGGAAGAAAAACGTGCTCTAATTTAAAATGAGGTGAGTTAGGAAATACCATGTTTCTTGAACCTCTACCAATTTTCTCTTTATGGGAAAGGTTTAGTGTGAAGTCATCGATTAAGTAAGATGGTACAAATTACTTTTTATCATGGAGCAATGACTTTTCTAAACAGAAAGTTTTATTTTCTTTGGATGTAGGAAATGGAAGTGGGCTGCCTTGGTTTTCCTCATCCAAGTTCAAAATTCATTTTTAGTTTGTATTGTATGAAAAATATTATAATTACTTTATGAACATGGACTCTATTGATAGCATGATTTTTTTTTAGAGAGCAGCATTTACATTATACATATTCCATTTAATGTTGACCTCTCCTGTAATGACAAAATATTTTTTAAAATTGTCTTTTTCCCAGACCTTTTCAATTTTATAGAAATCCATTGGGAAAAAAAATCTGTATTGAGTCCTTAAGGTTTAAGTATAATCAAAATCAATATCCAAATTATTACCTCAAGAATATGTGCATTATATGTGTGTATATGCATGTATAACCATATGAGGTAATGAAAAATTCTTCTATGAAATTATTTCCTTCATGAAATTCCTCTGATTTTCTCAAATAACAAATCATCTCATCTGTTCATACAGTAGTTTATACTTAACATAATGTAAATGATAAAAGGACAGTTTATGATGATGGATGGGTATGAACTTACTTGTTTAGAACCTAATACAAGGAATCACTTGTAAATATTTCAGCTTCCTGCATTTAAGAATAAATAGTCCAAAATTATAGAAATGCCTACAAATACTATAGTTGCGGTAACTGTATTAAATCTAAAGTATTATATCAAAATATTTCTAATCTATATTTATCATGATAAAACACAGACCTATAAATCATTATACATTGTACTTGTAAATGAAAGGACATCATTATACAACTCTCAAAATCTGCAATGGAAAAAGGCACTCTAATATACAATGAATAAAGCACATAGTTATATCATTCTCATATTTAAATATTGAAGAACTCTTCTTTCACAAGCAGTCAATAAAAAAGACCACATACTTACAAGATAAGAGAGTGGAAATAGACCACATTTTAGTAGATAAGTATCAAATCATAAGTAATGATGACAGATAGTCATATGAACTCATGATAGATCCATTTGGTTTAAATTAGATTAGTATTCTAATCACTCTCCTTAAAACCTACTTTGTGCTTAACACTATGTTTCTGTAATTTGAGAAATTCACCAAAATAAATGATTGTAAGATATACATGATAGAAATAAATCAGTCAGCAGGACAGAAAGACAAAACCAAAATACAGCAATATGTATTTTCTTAAAAAAAAAAAATCACAAACTAAATATTTATTACCAATTTACTTTCCAAACATAGTTCTACAGCACGTAGGCAATTACAATATGAAAAAGTTCCTATTTGAATGCAAGATGTTAAAAACCATAATATTTAAGTAAAAAGAACATAACGTGCTATCTAGATATAGAAAATCAAGCATACATTGAAGATTTTATCAGATCAAATTTGCTTCTCTATGAAAATCTAAGTGATGTTTGGAGCTCAGACTCAGTTATATTGTTTGAATTTCTCGATTTTGCTGCCGTTTGAATGTAAGACTAAGCCATAAAGATAAATATTAGTAAAGAAAAAAAGTAAATGTTTTTATTCACCATCTATAATAATTTACAGGCTGTATTTTCTTAATTTGTCCTAATCATTATACGTGCCTTAGCTCACCTTAGCTGAAAGTTTGTAAAAACATACTACTTTTTGTTTCAGGAGGCATAGAGGTATTTTTAAATTATTTTTCTATGAACAATTTCAAATACAGGTAAGTTGAAAGGATTTGACAGTGATACATATTTGTCCTCAAACTGTATTCTACAAATTTATAATTTTCTATAATTTATCACATATCTATCCATCCATTCCTCTTCATCAACCATCTTTTTTTATGAATTCAAAGTAGATTTCAGACACCATCACACCATTCTCATATGATTAACAATGATATGAGTTCAATATTTGTGTATTTTTTCTATTCAGATGAAATGTATATACAATGAAATGCACTAATCTTAAGTGTAATACTCACTGAGTTGTGACAAATGATATACTCCTGTACCCCAAATGCCAATCAAGGTCAGAAACACCTCAGGAAGTTTTCTCCTGCCCTTTCCTAATCAGTCCCTACACCCTTCTTCCCAGAGGAATCCACTGTTCTGAATTTTCCACAATAGATTACTCTTGCCTATTCTAGAAACTCACATAAATGGAATCACACACAATAGATGCTCCTTTGTTTAAATGTTTTTGAAATTCATCCATGTCATTGCATCTATCAGTAATTTGTTTCTTTTTATTTCTGAGAAGTATTTAACTGTATGGCTACACCACATTGTGTTATCTGTTCTCCCATTGATACACACCTCGGCTTAAAAAAGCTGCTCTAGCCATTATTGTTCAAGTCCAGTTGTGGGCATAAGCTTTGAGGTCTCTCAATTAAATGGCAATTAGTGGAATGGCTGGATCATAGAGTAGATATATGTTTGGTTTTATAAGAAACTGCCAGACCAATTTATATTCCAACCAAAATTGTATGAAGGAGAATGTTAAACAATGGATTGGGAGAGGAGGAGTCAAGATGGTGGTGTGGGAAGACACGGAGTTAGGGTCTCCCCACAACCAGGGTGCCTGCTGGCCACATTTGGGGGACTCTGACACCCAAGGAGATGGGAGGAACACCAGTAGGACATAGGGGGACTGAGGCAGGAGGAGAAGTGGAGGCCAGACAGGATCGGCGCCCCTGAGGCTGGGGAAATCAGGAGAGGCAGGTGGGAGGGGCCCTCCGGGAGGAGTGAAACAGGAGTGGAGGGTGATTGCCCCACCCACTCGGACCCAAAGAGCCTGCTGAGCTCCCAGGCCAGTCCCCTGCCCTCCAAGGTCCCCTCCAGACCGCATGGGTCCTTGAGGGCATAGGAGGGACCCTGGGGAGATCAGGAGAGGCAAGCAGGAAGAGCCATCCGGGAAGAGCGGGAGAGGAGCGGAAAGCGAGTACCCCACCCACTCAAGCCCAGGAAGCCTGCTGGGCTCCCAAGTGGCTTGCAGGTTCTTGGTTCACAAGCCTGGGGTCAGGCCAAAGCTCCTGTGGTGGGAGCTCCAAGTCAAAACCACTGGACTAACAGAGAACCTCAGACCCCAAGGAATATTCATTGGAGTGGGGCTTCACAAAGTTCCTCATCTCAGCACCAAGACCCAGCTCTGCCAAATAGCCTACAAACCCCAGTGTTGGAAGCCTCAGGCCAAACAACCAGTAAGACAGGAACACAATCCCACTCAAAAAAAAATTAAAAAATAAAAAAAATAAGACCACAAAAAAATATGTCACAAATGAAGGAGCAAGGTAAAAACCTACAAGACCAAGACCAAAAAAATGAAGAGGAAATAGGGAAACTACCAGAAAAAGAATTCAGAGTTATGATAGTAAAGATGATCCAGAATCTCAGAAGTAGAATGGAGGAAGATTGAGGAAATACAAGAAATGTTTAACAAGATCTAGAAGAACTAAAGAACAAACAGAGATGAACAACACAATAACTGAAATGAAAAATACTCTAGAAGGAATCAATAACAGAATAACTGAGGCAGAAGAACGAATAAGTGAGCTGGAAGACAAAATGGTGGAAATAACTGCTGAGGAGCAGAATAAAGATAAAAGAATGAAAAGAATTTGAAGACAATCTCAGAGACCTCTGGGACAACACTAAACGTACCAACATTTGAATTATAGGGGGTCCCAGAAGAAGAAGAGAAAAAGAAAGGGTCTGAGAAAATATTTGAAGAGATTATAGTTGAAAACTTCCCTAACACGGGAAAGGAAATAGTCAAGTCCAGAAAGCACAGAGAGTCCCATACAGGATAAACTCTAGGAAAAACACACCAAGGCATATATTAATCAAACTATCAAAAATTAAATTCAAAGAAAAAATATTAAAAGCAGCAAGGGAAAAACAAAAAATAACATACAAGGGAATCCCCATAAGGTTATCAGCTGATTTCTCAGCAGAAACTCTGCAGGCCAGAAGGGAATGAATGGCAAGATATATTTAAAGTGATGAAAAAGAAAAACCTACAACCAAGATTACCCAGCAAGGATGTGATTCAGATTCGATGGAGAAGTCAAAAGCTTTTCAAACAAGCAAAAGCTAAGAGAATTCAGCACCACCAAACCAGCTTTACAACAAATGCTAAAGAAACTTCTCTAGGCAGGAAACACAAGAGAAGAAAAAGACCCACAATAACAATCCCAAAACAGTTAAGAAAATGGTAATAGGAACATACATATCGATAATAACCTTGAGTGTAAATGGATTAAATGCCCCAACCAAAAGACACAGACTGGCTGAATGGACACAAAAACAATACCCAAATATATGCTGTCTACAAGAGACCCACTTCAGACCCAGGGACACATACAGACTGAAAGTGAAGGGATGGAAAAAGATACTCCATGCAGATGGAAATCAAAAGAAAGCCTGAGTAGCAATATTCGTATCAGATAAAATAGACTTTAAAATAAAGACTGTTACAAGAGATAAGGAGGGACACTACATAATGATCAAAGGATCAATCCAAGAAGAAGATATAACAATTATAAATGTTTATGCACCCAACATAGGAGTACCTCAATACATAAGGTAAATGCTAACAGCCATAAAAGGGGAAATTGACAGTAACACAGTCATAGTAGGGGACTTTACACCCCACTTACACCAATGGACAGATCCTCCAAACAAAATAAATAAGGAAGCACAAGCTTTAAATAACACAATAGACCAGATAGATCTAGTTGATGTTTATAGAACATTCCACCCAAAAGTGGCAGAATACACTTTCTTCTCAAGTGCACATGGAACATTCTCCAGGATAGATCACATCTTGGGTCACAAATCAGGCCTCGGAAAATTTAAGAAAATTGAAATATCAAGCATCTTTTCTGAGCACAACTCTATGAGATTGGAAATCAGTTACAGGAAAAAAAACTGTAAAAACACAAATACATGGAGGCTAAACAGTGCACTACTAAATAACCAAGAGATCACTGAAGAAATCAAAGAAGAAACAAAAATAAACATAGAAACAAATGACAATGAAAACATGACAACCGAAAACCTATGGGCCACAGCAAAAGCAATTCTACAAGGGAAGTTTATAGCAATACAATATCACCTCAAGAAACAAGAAAATTCTCAAAAAATCTAACCCTACACTTAAAACAACTAGAGAAGGAAGAACAAAGAAAGCCCAAAGTCAGTAGAAGGAAAGAAATCACAAAGATCAGAGCAGAAATAAATGAAATAGAAATGAAGAAAACAATAGCAAAGATCAATAAAACTAAAAGATGGTTCCTTGAGAAGATAAACAAAATTGATAAACCCTTAGCCAGACTCATCAAGAAAAAAAGGGAGAGGACGCAAATCAATAAAATTAGAAATGAAAAAGGAGAAATCACAACTGACACTGCAGAAATACAGAAGATATAAGAGACTACTGCAAACATCTATACGCCAGTACAGTGGACAACCACGAAAAGATGGACAAATTCTTGGAAAGGTACTACAACTTTCCAAGACTGATCCAGGAAGAATTAGAAAATATAAACAGACCTCTCGCAAGTAATGAAATTGAAACTGTAATTAAATATCTTCCAACAAACAAAAGCCCAGGACCAGCTGGCTTCTCAGGTGAATCGTATCAAACATTTAGAGAAGAGCTAACACCAGTCCTTCTCAAACTCTTCCAAAAAATTGCAGAGGGAGAAATACTCCCAAATTCATTGTACGAAGCCACCATCACCCTGATACCAAAACCAGAAAAAGATATCACGAAAAAAGAAAATTATAGACCAATACCACTGATGAACATAGATGCAAAAATCCTGAACAAAATACTAGCAAACAGAATCCAGCAACACATTAAAAGTATCATACATCATGATCAAGTGGGATTTATCCCAGGGATGCAAAATTTCTTCAATATATGCAAATCAATCAATATGATACACCACATTAACAAATTTAGGAAGTAAAACCGTATGATTATTTCAATAGAGGCAGAAAAAGCTTTTGACAAAATTAAACACCCATTTATGATAAAAACTCTCCAGAAAATGGGCATAGAGGGAACCTACCTCAACATAATAAAGGCCATATATGACAAACTCACAGCAAGCATCACACACATTGGTGAAAAACTGAAAGCATTTCCACTAATCAGGAACAAGACAAGGATGTCCACTCTCGCCACTCTTACTCAACATAGTTTTGGAAGTCCTAGCCACAGCATTTAGAGAAGAAAAAGAAATAAAAAGAATACAAATTGGAAAAGAAGAAACAAAACTGTCACTGTTTGCCAATGACATGATACTATACATAGAAAATCCAAACATGCCACCAGAAAACTACTAGAACTAATAAGTGAATTTGCTAAGGTTGCAGGATACAAAATTAATGCACAGAAATCTCTGGCATTCCTATACACCAACAATGAAAAATCAGAAAGAGAAATTAAGGAAACACTACCATTTACCATTGCAACAAAAAGAGTAAAATACCTAGGAATAAACCTACCTAAGGAGGCGAAAGACTTGTGCTCAGAACAGTATAAAACACTGATGAAAGAAATCCAAGATGACATAAACAGATGGAGAAATATACCATGTTCTTGGATTGGAAGAATCAATATGGTGAAAATGACTATACTACGCAAAGCAGTCTACAGACTCAGTGCAATCCCTGTCAAACTACCAATGGCATCCTTCACAGAATTAGAACCCAAAAGTTCACAATTCATACAGAAACACAAAAGATCCCGAATAGCAAAGCAATCTTGAGAAAGAAAACCAGAGTTGGAGGAATCAGGCTCCCCAACTTCAAGACAGTATGGTACTGGCACAAAAACAGAAATATAGATCAATGGTACAGGATAGAATGCACAGAGATAAACCCACGCACGTATGGGCACCTAACTTACGACAAAGGAGACAAGAACATGCGATAGAGAAAAGACAGCCTCTTCTATAAGTGGTGCTGGGAAAACTGGACAGCTACATGTAAAAGAATGAAATTAGAACACTACTTACACCATACACAAAACTGAAGTCCAAATGGATTAAAGACTGAAATGTAAACTCTTAGAGGAAAACATAGGAAGATCACTCTTTGACATAAACCACAGCAAGATCTTTTTTGACCCACCTCCTAGAGTAATGGAAATAAAAACAAAAATAAACAAATGGTACTTAATTAAACTTACAAGCTTAGGAAACCATAAACAAGACCAAAAGAGAACCCTCAGAATGGGAGAAAATATTTGCAAATGAAACAGCAGACAAAGGATGAATCTCCAGAATATACAAACAGCTCATGGAGCTCAATATCAAAAAAACAAACAATCCAGTTAAAAAATGAGCAGAAGACCTAAATAGACATTTCACCAAGGAAGACATACAGATGGCCAAGAGGCACGTGAAAAGATGCTCAACATTACTAATTATGAGAGAAATGCAAATCAAAACTACAGTGAGGTATCACCTCATGCCGGTCAGAATGGCCATTATCAACAAATCTAGAAACAATAAATGCTGGAAAGGGTGTGGTGAAAAGGGAAACTTCCTACACTGTTGGTGGGATTGTAAGTTGATACAGCCACTATGGAGAACAGTATGGAGGTTCCTTAAAAAATAAAAATAGAACTACCATGTGATCCACCTATCCCACTACTGGGCATATACCCTGAGAAAACCATAATTCAAAAAGAGACGTGTACCGGGCTTCCCTCGTGGCACAGTGGTTGAGGGTCCGCCTGCCAATGCAGGGTACACGGGTTCGTGCCCTGGTGTGGGAGGACCCCACATGCCGCGGAGCAGCTGGGCCCGTGAGCCATGGCCGCTGGACCTGCGCATCTGGAGCCTGTGCTCCGCAACGGGAGAGGCCACAACAGTGAGAGGCCCGTGTACCGCAAAAAAAAAAAAGAGACATGTACCACAATGTTCATTGCAGCACTATTTACAATAGCCAGGACATGGAACCAACCTAAATGTCCGTCAACAGATGAATGGATAAAGAAGATGTGGCACATGTATACAATGGAATGTTACTCAGCCATAAAGAGAAACGAAACTGAGTTATTTGTAGTGAGGTGGATGGACCTAGAGTCTGTCATACAGAGTGAAGCAAGTCAGAAAGAGAAAAACAAATACCGTATGCTAACACACATATATGGAACCCCCCCAAAAAAATGGTACTGATGAACGTAGTTGCAGGGCAGGAATAAAGAGGTAGACATAGAAAATGGACTTGAGGACATGGGGTGGGAGGGCGAAGCTGGGGCGAAGTGAGAGTAGCATCGACATATATACACACACTACCGAACGTAAAATAGCTGGCTGGTGGGAAGCAGCAGCATAGCACAGGGAGATGGGCTCGGTGCTTTGCGATGACCTAGAGGGGTGGGGTAGGGAGGATGGGAGGGAGGCTCAAGAGGGAGGGGATATGGGGACCTGTGTCTGCATATAGCTGATTCGCTTTGTTGTGCAACAGAAACTGACACAGTATTGTGAAGCAATTATACTCCAATAAAGATCTATTACAAAGTTTTTAAAAAACAAACAAAAAAAACCACAATGGATTGGCGTAAACAAACTGAATGTTGATGAAGTCACTTTTGGTATTATGTAGAAGAAAAAATGTAGGAAGGTAAGACTGATAACAAGAAACTCAGAAAGCTATTAAAGTGTGGGAAAACTTTAAGGACCTAAACTAAGACATGAATAATAAAAATAGACATAAAAGATATTTAGGAGAAAGATGGAAATAAAACTTGATGATTGATAAAATCTTATGGAGAGTAAGGAGAAAGAAGTAGTATGGCATTGAGAAAAATGAGATTCCAGATGGAGCAGGTGTGGAAATGATGGAGATAGTTATTCTGAGGAGCTAAATGTGCAATACTACATGAACACGGGCAAAAGTCAGCCAAAAAGTTCTGCTCAAGCATAGAATATCCTGGGAATTGGGGAATCAAATTGATTAAGTTGGAAAAAAAAATTATAGGAAAGGGAGAGGCAGCAACCATGGGAGTGATACATTTTTGAGGAATTCCTTTCTCTACTTTAAAAAATTCTTTTAACAATCAAAATAATTTTAATTACCTCATAATGATTATACACACCCATGTAATCTTACTTATACATAATGTAATTAAAAACAATAATCATTTAAATAATGCAAACATGATGAGTGCACTCATGGTATACATTTGTTAATACAAGGAAAATATACAAGGAAAGCACCTATAAATGTTGCAGCACATCTAGTCTTGCTCGGCTAGGCAAGCCCCAGCATTGAGAATCAAACCTCCTTTTGAATATTTTAAGTCCATGCGTCTTAATCTAAGTCGGTGTGAAGAACAGTGCGGCTGCCGATCTTTTTAGTTTTTGACTCGTTTTGATCTTCTCTTTCATTATGGCACCTGATGTGAAAAAAGGAGCTCTTGATTTGCCCTTTGCTTCTGCCCTTTATCTTCCACCCCTATTTTTTAAAAAAGATACTTTTTTTTTGTTTACTTCAATGGTACTCTTCTTAAATGATTTCTGATGAACAGCACATGGATAAACAATGAAGCAGAGGTAACGAACCATAGGAAAATAATGACAGTTATTGTTGTTCTCCGTCCATGTGTTTCAACTCTATTAGGTCATTTGATACTTATAACATCTCCATATTCTCACCTTATGATGAGACACAGATATGTTAAATAATTTGCTCAGGGTCACACAGTAAGTGGTAGAGCTTAGCTGAATGCTGCGACAGCCCCCTAACCTTAACCTCTGTGCAGTTACTCTGCCATCATCTATGTGAAGGCAGTTTACAAACTGTAAGACAATTATGTAAATAGGTAGTGTTCAGTTGAGTTCAGTTAGAACTTAAAGGGTAATGTACTATCTTAAGAAGCAGAGAAGATTTGAAGATGAATGACAAAGCCCTGCCTCAAAAGAACTTTGTGAAGAAACATCCTATATCATAAAGAATAATTTAGGGCAGGTGAGATGGTATAACTACTTTAATTGAAGTCTAAACAAAATATTGTGGAAACCCAGAAGACAAATTTCCACTGGAAGAATTTAAAGAAAGAACTTTTAGAAAATACTTGAAAAGGATCTTGAAAATTTGGCTTGATTCTTCATAGAGAATTTGCATGAAAGAATGAAAGTTCTGAGAATCCAGAGTGATAAGAGAGGAGGAAACAGAGGGAAATGCAATGGGAGGTGAGCCTAGAATTATACAGGGGGGCACTGGATAGTGAAGACCTTGAATGCCTTTTAAAGGAGTCTGAAGTGGTAAAAAGTGTCAAGGTTTTCCACTAATTTTTTATTAAAGTTAAAAGCTGATCTCTTTATTAAAATAGTAAATAATAATCAAATAGTGTATGTGTATATGCAACCTAGAGACATATTACAAAAATTACAGAATACATAGGTATAAATATTTGATGCTGCTTGATGCCGTAAAAAAAACTCAGCTCTTGTTCACATCCTAGCTTTGCCAGTTTCTAGTTTGCATTGTGAGCATTTGTTGAGTCTTAATGTCAGAGTTTCTTTCTGGGATGAGTGTGGTTTAAAATAATGTATAAGAAGGACAAGGAAGGGACAAAATAAATAGTACTTTTTATTTTCACTTACCGTTTGTGCTCATCTTCCATTCTAATCAGCCCTTCTCTCTTTCCTGGCATGATTCATTTTGAACCTTTCTTCGGGTTAAACTATCCCAAGAGCTGTTCATAGTTTCCCAGCCAGCTAAGCATCAAAAGTTTTTCCAGGCCTGTTCCTTGGCAGCCAGAGGTTTTTGTGTTCCACAGCCAAAAATGATACATCCATTATGCTTAGGCTGTTAGCTAAGAATGTGAGATGACCTTATGCTGCATTCCCTGCATTCCCGATGTGCTGGAAGTTCCCATTCATGGTCTTCTGATTCTTCGGGGCCTTTTTTCCCCCTTACGTTGCATCAGAGCTGAAAGGGGAAGAAACTAGTCACTGTGGCTGCCATCCTGGTGCACTGGCCTTCATCTGGTGAGGATTTTTCCCCATCAGCAACTTGTAAGTATTTTGAAGTCTAAGGCTGTGATACTGGAAATATTATTTTTAATTGTAAAAATGAAGTTATACGATTTACATAATTTACAATTGGTCTTTGTTCTTCTCAGTTGTCTTTAACAGGTTTATAGCTTTCTTGTCAGCTGGCTTCTGATTCAGCTTGCTTTCATTAGCAATCTAAGTTTCTGTTACGATTAACTTTTTGCCCCCCCCCTTTTTTTTTTTTTTTTTTTTTGGTGGCACCATGCAGCTTGCAGGATCTTAGTTCCCTGCCCAGGGATCGAACCCGGGCCCCCAGCAGTGGAAGCATGGAGTCTTTGCCACTGGACCTCCAGGGAATTCCCACCATTAATTTTAAAAAATATATTTACATAGGATATTTCTCAAAGTTTTATAAACAGTGTTCTAAAATAATAACAGCTAGCAATTTTGAAGCCCTGTGATATAGTGATATAGATAGGGAGGGAGATGATAGGTAGATAGATAGACAGACAGACATATGCGTATATGTAGGTGTAGATGTATATATATTTTCTAATGTAATTCTCCCAGCACCCCTCAGAGGCATATGCTTCTGACAGATAAAGAAACTGAGGCTAGTTGACGTTAATTAATTTTTTGAAGTTACAAGTCTAGTGAGTGGGAGAAGCCTCGTTTCTATCCAGTTTTCTTTGACTCCTATCACAGAACGGTTTTTATATATGTACAATGAAGTAAGAATTTGTTTATTTTTATGTTGTTAATTCAAGGTATATATTTAGTAAGGATTTTCCTTCCTACATAGTCATAATGTCAGTGAAATCACCTTTTAAGTGTGAAGAGAACAAGAGTGTATATGTTTTTTTGTGAACTATGTGAATTTTCAAGCCTTCCTGTCCTCTCATAGATGGTGTCAGGATTGATTCACAGAGTTAGGTGATTAGGGCTGTTCTTCTGCAGTGGGGTTTTTTTCCTTCTGTTCTGGTACCCCCTAATATGCTTTACAAGAGGATTGTCTGAATGTTTCATGGTGTGAAACTAACTATTCCTCTTAAAGTTGCACAAGAGAGTTTATAATCATTAATTCCATCCTCTGTCCAGTTGAACTATCTGTAATTTATGTCCTAGAAAACCAATGTATGTCCTACCTTTTAAATTTATAGGTACTCCAAAAGCCTTAATTAATCATCCAGTAGATTTGATTCATTTTCAGAAAAAATATTTCTACAATTTCAGTTGGATGTTCTTGTTCTTTGGGGATTGTCGGTGGAAGGGAGACGTCCAGTCAAATGCTGGTCAGAATTTTGCCATACTAGTGAATCCGATTGATCCTAATGCTGAGAGCAGCAAAATGTGTTCATTATTTACATAAGCTCAAGCTGCCAAATGAATCATAAAGGCAGCCGTATGTCCCGTGCCAAAGTGTCATTTTCATTAAATGTGAGATTGCACCTGAAGGACAGTTTAATTTGCAGGTGCTAAAAATATTTTGACAGAGTGGTACTGTTACAAGTAGCAGGTGGTGCCCAAACGTGAATTTGGCAAGAAACGCCATCTGTGGGATGAGGTGTAGAAGAATGTCAAGGGGGTAGTAACAGAGATAAAGGGGGAAAGAAAAGAGAAGTGTATTTTCTCACCATTTATTGCTATTATCATGATTAAAGATTCCATGCTTCACATGATAGCATTGGCCCAAGAGTATTAAATATGATTATTTGTTCAGGTTCTACCCTGTGCTCAGGGGCATTGCAAAAGTAGCACAGTACCTGTAAAGACAAAGTTTCTTCCCCAAAGGCATACCACTTAAGCTATCCAGATGAGAGAATCTTTCCAACTCTATTTACCCTTTGTAGTGTTTACATTGCAGTTGTGTACCGGCAAGATTAATGCACTTTGATCTTGCTTAAATGGATTTTGCCCTTTTCTTTTGATGTTCAGCTTTTAATACACATCCACATCAACTTCCTGCTTCACATTGCAAGAAATATTTTCAAATTGTACAAGCTCAAAGATTTTGTTAAGTCATTGTCACTTGGGATTTTGTGAACTTTACAGAGTAGAGAACTGTACAGGGTTGCAATGTGGAGAGGTATCTAGGGGCATTGTAACTGTTTACATTATTTAAAAATCTGTAAATATGTGTCTGTTAGTTTCAATGGACTTGGGCCATATTGAAATCAGGAATTTGTATCTGAGGATTGGAAATAGACAATCTCTGATGTAATGGGTTACAGAACACAAATTTTAAAAGAAAAAGTAGTGGGTTTGGGTTTTTCATTTCTGCTTGCCATTTGCTGGGAGTAACTGGAAGTACAATAACTTCCTTTGTGAATACCATGAATTTTCTTAGATTCCTAAGGAGAACTAATAAAGTAGGTCAATCTGAATGAATTTTGGTAAAACTTTTCCATGCGGAGTTTTTGATCACACGGCAAGTTATTGAATTGCCTAAAGTTTCTCAGGACAGTGGTAATCTCTGACCCCTAACATATGCATTGTTCTTACCTTCATAAAATGGAGAGACATGCTTTCTGATATTTTAATCCTATTGATGAAATCTTATTTTGAAAAATTGAAAACAGATAATCTTTTTTTACTGCATTACCTAATATAAAAGGATGCAATCAGAAAAAGAAAAGCTTCTTCCAAGTTCAAAGAACATTAATAACATTTCAGAAGAACATTTTGAAAACCCACTGTTGCATAATAACTCTTAGAAATAGTTGCAATTTAAAGAAGCATGTCTCAGCATTTCTTTAACCAGGAACCTTTGTTAAGGCTATGATGAGTTCTGTTCATCCCCAAAGCTTCAATGAACTATGTCAAAAAGCAAGAAAATGTGATTCTTTAAAAAAAAAAAAAAACCTTACACATTTTAGTTCAGCAAATTCATTCATTAATTCATTCATTCATTTATTTAGGAGTGATGTTCTGTTTCAGAAATTATACTTATACTGGAAGAACTAGGAAAATATAGAGAGATCAGCTTACAAGAATAGAGGGGAAAGAAAACAAATTATTAAATAGAGTTTTATGGATTCTGATTGAGGAATATGCACCAGGTGCCAGGGAATGGTTTGTATGTTAAAAGGTGGTAGACCATACAAGGTGGTTTGGAGAAGGTGAGGCCAGAAGCAGGGAAACCGTTGAATGTGGCTGCCAGGAGAGAAGAGATAAGGGCCTACATTTGGGTAGCTGCAGTGAGATAGATTCAAAGTAAATTTTTAGTATATATAGAAGCTGAAGGTAAGAGAGGGAGAAATATAGGACAAATGCCTATCATAACAAATATGAAGATGAACACAATAGAAAAAGAATTAAGTGATATAGAAGAGGTAGAAGCAAATTTTCCTCCATGTTTTGTGAGATAAATGCCTGTGAAGGTGGTAGATGTGTTGTCTTCTAGAATGATATGCAGGCTCACTAAGGGGCTAAAGAACGGAAACTGTGGTCAGTTCTACTGGAAAGTAAGTCGAGGTTAGTTCGTGGATGATGTGGATTGCCCTTAGTTTATTTTCTATATCAGAGACAGTGTGAATAATGAAACTGACAAGGTTTCCCACTTTCCTCTTGTGCTAGAAAGTTCTGAACCAAAACCGTGGCCCGTCTTAAGCAGGTGTATTGATGAATGTAGTATCTCCTTTTAGCCCTGTTACTGGCCCAGAGTAATATCAGCCCTATTGCCCTTTCTGCTTGCCACATCTTAATGTATGCTACTTTGTCATATCCTATGACACTTGAAATCTGTTCTGGAAAATATATGGCGTAAATGCATTTGTATTTATTTCTGTAGCACTGCATGGATGATGGCTTAGAAGAAATAGATAATACATGTGGAAGACTAGTTAGATGATTCCAAAAATATAACTGTTAAGTGAAAAGAACAAGAATGGTGCTGGCAAATTTAAGACTATAAAACAGGGAGACGTGAAAACAATAGCAGGTATAAGTTTGATAATAAATTTAGAGTAGAGAACAGAAGTCCTGCAGGAGATGGGGGCAGTGTAAGGTAAAAACACATTTTATATCTAGGTGCTGCTCTTGACATTAACCAAAATGGAACGGTAAGAGCAGAAACAGTTTTTAAGGAAAAGTTGACAAGTTCTTTGCTAGGCATGACGAATTAAAGTTGCAGTGGGATATCTAAGTAGAAAATTTTTGCCAAAATTTTGAAGTGCAGAATTGGATGTAGGAAGAAAAGAAAGTTTTATACAGTTTGGTGATATTGAAGCATTATAAGTGAATAAATCCCCAAAGAAAAAAACTTTAAAAATAAAGAAAATTAAGAATATTAAAATAATGGAAGCAATACTAGGAGATGACTTTAATTATAGGAGTAGAAAGAAATAAAAGTGCCCCCGCAAAATTTAAGGAATGTCTATATTTAGGGATTTAGGAAAAGAGAGTCCTAAAGGAAATTATGAAGATTTGATTATTAACAATTCAGGCTCAGAGACAAAAAAGCCACAAACCAGAGAAGCAATAAAAATTGGGGGAAAGATCTGAATATTTCATTGTGTCAATGGCTAAAGACAACCAAAGGAGGATGAGTACCAATTTGCTGATTTGGTGGTTTCTGTTGTTTCTCATTAAGAACACTACCAATGGTGAAAGTTTCCAAAATATATAGACAGCAAAGAGTTGAGAAGCAAGTGGTAACTGGGGCAGGGAGTATATGTACTCTCGCAAGAAGTTCTGTGGCTTAATGGGTGCAAGAAACCACAATAGATTCCATGGAGTGTCCGTGGAAGTTTTCTGGTTTTCTTTTTCTTTCTCAGGATAAAAAGACTTAAAATATTGAAAATTCAACAAAAGATTGCCTTCTTCCCTTCATTTTACAGCTCCCCAGTTGCTATGTTTCTTCATGCTTTTCATCACTTTTCTCAGGGCTCCATTCTATCCTCTTTTATCTTTTTATTCTATACCTAATTTACTTTTTTTTATACAGCAGGTCCTTATTAGTCATCAGTTTTATACACATCAGTATATACATGTCAATCCCAATTTCCCAATTCATCCTCCCATCCCCCCACCCCCACACTGCTATCCCCCCTTGGTGTCCATACGTTTGTTCTCTACATCTGTGTCTCAATTTCTACCCTGCAGACCGGTTTATCTGTACCCTTTTTCTAGGTTCCACATATATGCGTTAATATACGATATTTGTTTTTCTCTTTCTGACTTACTTTGTATGACAGTCTCTAGATCCATCCATGTCTCAACAAATGACCCAATTTCGTTCCTTTTTATGGCTGAGTAATATTCCATTGGGTATATATACCACATCTTCTTTATCCATTTGTCTGTCGATGGGCATTTAGGTTGCTTCCATGACCTGGCTATTGTAAATAGTGCTGCAATGAACGTTGGGGTACATGTGTCTTTTTGAATTACGGTTTTCTCTGGGTATGTGCCCAGTAGTGGGATTGCTGGATCATATGGTAATTCTATTTTTACTTTTTAAAGAAACCTCCATACTGTTCTCCATAGTGGCTGTATCAATTTACATTCCCACCAACAGTGCAAGAGGGTTCCCTTTTCTCCACACCCTCTCCAACATTTGTTGTTTGTAGATTTTCTGATGACGCCCATTCTAACTGGTGTGAGGTGATACCTCATTGTGGTTTTGATTTGCATTTCTCTAAAAATTAGTGATGTTGAGCAGGTTTTCATGTGCTTCTTGGCCATCTGTATGTCTTCTTTGGAGAAGTGTCTATTTAGGTCTTCTGCCCATTTTTGGACTGGGTTGTTTGTTTTTTTAATATTGAGCTGCATGAGCTCTTTATATATTTTGGAGATTAATCTTTTGTCCATTGATTCCTTTGCAATCCCATTCTGAGGGTTGTCTTTTCTCCCATTCTGAGGGTTGTCTTTTCGTCTTGTTTATGGTTTCCTTTGCTGTACAAAAGCTTTTAAGTTTCATTAGGTCCCATTTGTTTATTTTTGTTTTTATTTCCATTACTCTAGGAGGTGGGTCAAAAAAGATCTTGCTGTGATTTATGTCAAACAGTGTTCTTCCTATGTTTTCCTCTAAGAGTTTTATAGTGTCCTGTCTTACATTTAGGTCTCTAATCCATCTTCAGTTTACTTTTGTGTATGGTGTTAGGGAGTGTTCTTATTTCATTCTTTTACATGTAGCTGTCCAGTTTTCCCAGCACCACTTATTGAAGAGACTCTCTTTTCTCCATTGTATATCCTTGCCTCCTTCTTCATACATTAGTTGACCATAGGTGCGTAGGTTTATCTCTGGGCTTTCTATCTTGTTCCATGGAGTTATGTTTCTGTTTTTGTGCCAATACCACATTGTCTTGATTACTGTAGCTTTCTAGTACAGTCTGAAGTCAGGGAGCCTGATTCCTCCAGCTCCGTTTTTCTTTCTCAAGATTGCTTTGGCTATTCGGGGTCTTTTGTGTCTCTATACAAATTTTAAGATTTTTTTGCTCTACTGCCGTAAAAAATGCCATTGGTAATTTGATAGGGATTGCACTGAATCTGTAGATTGCTTTGGGTAGTACAGTCGTCTCCACAATATTGATTCTTCCAATCCAAGAACATGGTATATCTCTCCATCTGTTGGTATCATCCTTAATTTCTTTCATCAGTGTATTATAGTTTTCTGCATACAGGTCTTTTGTCTCCTTAGGTAGGTTTATTCCTAGGTATTTTCTTCTTTTTGTTGCAGTGGTAAATGGGAGTGTTTCCTTAATTTCTCTTTCAGATTGTTCATCATTAGTATATAGGAATGCAAGAGATTTCTGTGCATTAATTTTGTATCCTGAAACTTTACCAAATTCATTGATTAGCTCTGTTAGTTTTCTGGTGGCATCTGTAGGATTCTCTATGTATAGTATCATGTCATCTGCAAAGAGTGACAGTTTTACTTCTTCTTTTCCAATTTGCATTCCTCTTATTTCTTGTTCGTCTCTGATTGCCATGGCTAGCACTCCCAAAACTATGTTGAATAATAGTGGTGAGAGTGGACATCCTTGTCGTGTTCCTGATCTTAGAGGAAATGATTTCAGTTTTCCACCATTGAGAATGATGTTTGCTGGGGTTTTGTTGTATATAGCCTTTATTATGTTGAGGTAGGTTCCCTCTATGCCCACTTTCTGGAGAGTTTTTATCATAAATGGGTGTTGAATTTTGTCAAAAGCTTTTTCTGCATCTATTGAGATGATCATATGCTTTTTATTCTTCCATTTGTTAATATGGTTTATCACATTGATTGATTTACGTATATTGAAGAATCCTTGCATCCCTGGGATAAATCCCACTTGATCATGGTGTATAATCCTTTTAATGTGTTGTTGGATTCTGTTTGCTAGTATTTTGTTGAGGATTTTTGCATCTATATTCATGAGTGATATTGGCCTGTAATTTTCTTTTTTTGTAGTATCTTTGTCTGGTTTTGGTATCAGGGTGATGGTGGCCTCATAGAATGAGTTTGGGAGTGTTCCTTCCTCTGCAATTTTTTGGAAGAGCTTGAGAAGGATGGGTGTTAGCTCTTCTCTAAATGTTTGATAGAATTCACTTGTGAAGCCATCTGGTCCTGGAATTTGTTTGTTGGAAGAGTTTTTTTTTTGGAAGATTTTTAATCACAATTTCCATTTCATTACTTGTGATTGATCTGTTCATATTTTCTACTTCTTCCTGTTTCAGTCTTGGAAGGTTATACCTTTCTAAGAACTTGTCCATTTCTTCCAGGTTGTCCATTTTATTGGCATAGATTTGACTGTAGTAGTCTCTTAGGATGCTTTCTTTTTTCTGCCGTGTCTGTTGTAACTCCTCCTTTTTCATTTCTAATTTTATTGATTTGAGTCCTCTCCCTCTTGATGAGTCTGACTAATGGTTTATCAATTTTGTTTATCTTCTCAGAGAATCAGCTTTTAGTTTTATTGATCTTTGCTATTGTTTTCTTTGTTTCTATTTCATTTATTTCTGCTCTGATCTTTATGATTTCTTTCCTTCTGCTAACTTTGGGTTTTGTTTGTTCTTCTTTCTCTAGTTCCTTTAGGTGTTAGGTTAGATTGTTTATTTGAGATTTTTCTTGTTTCTTGAGGTAGGCTTGTATAGCTATAAACTTCCCTCTTGAACTGCTTTTGCTGCCTCCCATAGGTTTTGGATTATCCTGTTTTCACTGTCATTTGTCTCCAGATATCTTTTGATTTCCTCTTTGATGTCTTCAGCGGTCTCTTGGTTATTTAGTAACGTATTGTTTAGCCTCCATGTGTTTGTGTTTTTTACATTTTTTTCCCCTGTAATTTATTTCTAATCTCATAGTGTTGTGTTCAGAAAAGATGCTTGATATTATTTCAATTTTCTTAAATTTACTGTGGCTTGATTTGTGACCCAAGATATGAACTGTCCTGGAGAATATTCTGTGTGCGCTTGAGAAGAAAGTGTAATCTGCTGTTTTTGGATGGAACGTCCTATAAATATCAATTAAATCTACCTGGTCTATCGTGTCATTTAAAGCTTGTGTTTCCTTATTTTTTTTCATTTTGGATGATCTGTCCATTGGTGTAAGTGAGGTGTTAAAGTTCCCCACTATTACTGTGTTACTGTCTTATTTCCTCTTTTATAGCTCTTAGCAATTGCCTTATGTATTGAGGTGCTCCTATGTTGGGTGCATAAATATTTACAATTGTTATATCTTCTTCTTGGATTGATCCCTTGATCATTATGTAGCGTCCTTCCTTGTCTTTTGTAACATTCTTTATTTTAAAGTCTGTATTATCTGATATGAGAATTGCTACTCCAGCTTTTATTGACTTCCATTTGCATGGAATATCTTTTTCCATCCCCTCACTTTCAGTCTGAATGTGTCCCTAGATCTGAAGTGGGTCTCTTGTAGACAGCATATAGGTGTGTCTTGTTTTTGTATCCATTCAGCATGCCCGTGTCTTTTGGTTGGAGCATTTAATCCATTCACATTTAAGGTAATTATCGATATGTATGTTCCTATTACCATTTTCTTAATTGTTTCGGGTTTGTTTTAGTGCGTCTTTTTTTTTTTTTTTTTTTTTTTTGCGGTACTCGGGCCTCTAACTGTTGTGACCTCTCCCGTCGCGGAGGATAGGCTCTGGACACACAGGCTCAGCAGCCATGGCTCACGGGCCCAGCCACTGCACGGCATGTGGGATCTTCCCAGACAAGGGCACAAACCTATGTCCCCTGCATCGGCAGGCGGACTCTCAACCACTGCGCCACCAGGGAAGCCCTGTGCGTCTTTTTCTTCTCTTCTGTTTCCCACTTAGAGAAGTTCCTTTAGCATTTGTTGTAGATCTGGTTTGGTGGTGCTGAATTCTCTTCACTTTTGCTTGTCTGTAAAGGTTTTGATTGCTCCGTGGAATCTGAATGAGATCCTTGCCGGGTTAGAGTAATCTTGATTGTACGTTCTTCCCTTTCATCACTTTAAGTATATCATGCCACTCCTTTCTGGATTGTAGAGTTTCTGCTGAGAAATGAGCTGTTAACCTTATGGGGGTTCCCTTGTATGTTATTTGTCGTTTTTCCCTTGCTGCTTTCAATAATTTTTCTTTGTCTTTAAATTTTGCCAATTTGATTACTATGTGTCTTGGTGTGTTTCTCCTTGGGTTTATCCTGTATGGGACTCTCTGCACTTCCTGGACTTGGGTGGCTATATCCTTTCCCATGTTAGGCAAGCTTTCGACTATAATCTCTTCATATATTTTCTCGGGTCCTTTCTCTCTCTCTTGTCCTTCTGAGAGGCCTATAATGCAAATGTTGTTGCATTTAATGTTGTCCCAGAGGTCTCTTAGGCTGTCTTCATTTCTTTTCATTCTTTTTCTTTATTCTGTTCCACACCAGTGATTTCCACCATTCTGTCTTCCAGGTCACTTACCCATTCTTCTGCCTCAGTTATTCTGCTATTGATTCCTTCTAGTGTATTTTTCATTTCAGTTATTGTATTGTTCATCTCTGTTTGTTTGTCCTTTAATTTTTCTAGGTCTTTGTTAAACATTCCTTGCATCTTCTCAATCTTTGCCTCCATTCTTTCTCCGAGGTCCTGGATCATCTTCACTATCATTATTCTGAATTCTGTTTTCTGGAAGGTTCCCTATCTCCACTTCATTTAGTTGTTTTTCTGGGGTTTTATCTTGTTCCTTCATCTGGTACATAGCCCTCTGCCTTTTCATCTTGTCTATCTTTCTGTGAATGTGGTGTTTGTTCCACAGGCTGCAGGATTGTAGTCTCCTTGCTTCTGCTGTCTGCCCTCTGGTGCATGAGACTTAGATAGCCTCATGAGGCTTGTGCAAGTTTCCTGATGGGAGGGACTGGTGGTGGGTAGAGCTGACTGTTGCTCTGGTGGGCAGAGCTCAGTAAAACTTTAATCCACTTGACTGCTGATGGATGGGGCTGGGTTCCCTCCCGGTTGGTTGTCTGGCCTGAGGTGACCCAACACTGGAACCTACCCAGGCCCTTTGTTGGGGCTAATGGCGGACTCTGGGAGGGCTCATGCTAAGGAGTACTTCCCAGAACTTGTGCTGCAAGTGTCCTTGTCCCCACGGTGAGCCACAGCTGCCCCCTGCCTCTGCAGGAGACCCTCCAACACTAGCAGGGAGGTCTGGTTCAGTCTCCTATGGGGTCACTGCTCCTTCCCCTGGGTCCCGATGCACACACTACTTTGTGTGTGCCCTCCAAGAGTGTATTCTCTGTTTCCCCCAGTCCGTTGAAGTCCTGCAATCAAATCCCACTAGACTTCAAAGTCTGATTCTCTAGGAATTCCTCCTCCCCTTGCCGGATCCCCAGGTTGGGAAGCCTGACGTGGGGCTCAGAACCTTCACTCCTGTGGGTGGACTTCTGTGGTAAGTGTTCTCCAGTCTGTGAGTCACCCACCCACCAGTTATGGGATTTGATTTTACTGTGATTGCACCCCTCACGGGGGCTTCTCTTTTGTCTTTGGACGTGGGGTATCTTTTTTGGTGAGTTCCAGTGTCTTCCTATCGATGATTGTCCAGCAGTTAGTTGTGATTCTGGTGTTCTTGCAAGAGGGAGTAAGAGCACGTCCTTCTACTCTGCCATCTTGGTTCCTGCTTCTCTAAGGTCTTGTATTTCCTGGTCTAAGGAATAACTTCACAAGCATCTGCCTCTAAAGATGCACTGAACTGAGCTAGTCTTCCTTCCACATCTCGTATCTAGTCTTCCTCAAGTGTTACTTCATGCTAAATGATTCCTATCCCACCAGTTGTTTAAAGCGGTCTTTCCTTTAATTTTACCTTGATTTTTCTTACTACTTCTCACATTCAACATCTTATCAGTGAACATAATCCATTGGTTCTACTTTCCCATAATCTCTGCGTATGTCTCCTCTATCATACAAGTCCACATCACCATCATTTCTCACCAGTCTTCTAAGTAATCTTCCTGCCTTCATTCTTGCCTCAGTATATATTTTTTTCCTACAGCAGCCAGTGTTGTTCTTAAAATAGAAACCTGGTAATGTCATTACTAGGTTTAAAATACTTCATTGGTTTCCCTTTTAGCCGTTAGGACAATAAACTCCTGAACAATAAACTTCCTTCTTATGCTGGCCTCTGCTTAACTTTCTGTCATCCTCTCTGACCAGCTCTCTCCTGTTGCACAACATTCTCTGTTGTTTCTGTGACCTTGCACCTGTGTTTCTTCTACCTGGGAGACTCTTATTCTTCAGGTTTTGAATTACATGTCATATCTTCTGAGAAAAACTCCCTAATTTCTTCAAAGCAAGATCAGTTGTCCCTTCTATTTCTCACTGCATTCGTTCCAAACTCATTTTTGTTACGTGCAATTTGATAATTGCTCTGTTTAACTGTTGGTATTCCCTCACAGATAGTAAGCACCATGTAGGCAGAAAACATTTCATCACAATATCCCCTAATCTTCCACAATTCAGGGCATAGAGTAAATGATTAGGAGATATTTGATAAATGAAAATATAAATGTAAGTGATTACATGAAGAATAGAGATTGCTCAATGGAGCAACATTCTGTAGATTATTAGATTGAGAGCAAATAGAGAGAGGCCTTATATATATTATGGAAGGGAAATAATTCTTCCACAGAAAGGAAGAAAAGAACAATTATGCGGGGTGTGAAGGAAGCAAAAGGAGGGAGTTCTTACTGAATGGCCTTGGTCTCAGCCATATAACATTAGAAAGTCCATCTCTGGTGGGTAGATTGAGAGATGGCACATTAGTTGTTCTGAAGACAATGAGAATGATTTTAAACAGTAGCTGATAATAAGTCTAAGATGAGCCACTAAAAGTAAATAAACCAATTACTTAGCAACACTAGAATTCTTGTTTAGGATAAATAACTTGAATTTATAGCAAATCCATTTACTACGATTATATGGTTTTCTTCATCCTGGCTTAGGTATGGGGGCAAAGGAAAAAAAAGTTCTGGGATTTCAAAGGCAGGTAAGTGGAGGTTTAGGAAGCCAAGAGGTTCTAGGATGATAGGGAAGACAATTAGAATGACTGGTTAGAATGTTCATGTGATAAAGAGGGGAATTCACCAGAGGGGAGGGGAATAGACTGAGAGAATAAGAGGGGCAATGAAGGGAGAGGCAAACTTTGGAGCATAAGTAGAAAATGAACAGTGAGCAGAGATTTTGGCCAAAAAAAAAAAAGATTTTCTAAATTTGAAATATTAGAAGAATGGCTTCTTTTAAATTTTTGGAAGAGATCAACTAAAGACCTAATTTATTTTGAAATTAGAGTGAATGTTTTTTCAGGTATAAGATATAACCTAAATTTCTTGAAGACAATTAACATTGTTTTTCTTAGATAATCTCTTTTACTATTTTGATATATTTGGCTTTTGTTTTCTACGCCTAATGGTATTTTTTGTCTGTAATCTGAAGCTATGTCAAACTGCTAATTCACCTACCAAATCCTCTGTGCCTGTAATATCAGATACTAAAGGAGAGACTAGACTTGAAGACCCTTTAAACAATTAATGTACGTGATAACTTGTTTGAATTATTTCCTACTAGAGTCCACATTTGTAAGATGATAATTATCTTCACATATTTTAGAGATGGAAGCATGATGCTTGATAACTCCTTTTTTCATGCCCAAATAGTAACTTAAGAAAATATCTATAAGTATAAAATATTGTTTGCCTTGTTCTCATTTGTTTCTAACATCACTTTTGCTAGATTGTAGCTTTCTGAAAACAAGGGATATATATATATTATTCATTTTGTTTTATACTTAGTGCCTTGCGTGTATTTGTGATCAAATAAAAGGTAGTTGGATTTAATTCCTTGAAATCCTTTAAGTTATTCAAGTGTATATATGAACAACTTCCTTAATACGGGAGGTAGTATTAAACCGACTTCTCCATTTTTTCATCATTAAAGCAGAAGAAAGTATGATTTTTCACTTTAATTCTGCAGCTGTATTATAATGAGATCTTATAATGAGAACTTAACGTGATTGAGGCTTCCTTTTAGTATCATCATCATAACAGCATAGTACATTTGTTAATATTTTACAGAGTTGTTTCACATGTACTATTTAAGTTTAAAATATTTATTTGTATGTGAACTGTTTATGACACAAGGTGAATTGAACTTAACATGAAATAAACCCAATTTGAAATTTAGGCAACTGAGATCTGAGAGGTAAGAGTCTTGCTAAAATGTCACAAAAGTTGTAAGTGATTGAACTGAGTTCTGTCACGTGTAGGTCTGTGTTATACATCTGCATGTACATGCATGCACACATACATGCACACATACATGCACATGCTGAATTTCTGAAGCTAGAAATCTGACTTCATCAGTAGGGTGGTAATTATTGGGTTTGTAACATAATTCGTACTATTGTCGCATTAATCCACTCACCATTCTTCAGGAGACAAAAACATGTATACAAATATGTTTATGAATATAATTAAGTAGAAATTTATGAAGAAAAACCACCTTTGCAACGTTTATTAAAGTTGAAGTAATGTATTATTAAAAATTCTAGTCCTGATTCCAAATTTTGAGGTTTTATTCTCCTTCTCTTATTCCACTGGCATACTGAACTTTAAATATGAATAGGTAATATTTCATATGTTTTGCATTACTTACAGGGTCTGTATAATTTGCCTGAAAAAGATAGTGGAGTGTAGCCCTGTGAAATATACTAAGTACATGGCCCCAGAGCAAATGCTAAAGGAAAGTTACAAGTGTAGTACACATGACAACATGATTATTCACAGGTGAAAAGGTTAGGACTAAATAAGATGGATAAAGCTGGTTTCAATATTCTGATCCCTTTCCTGGTATCTTAAGTATGGTGCTGACCTAGGTGTGTATATTTCATAGTTAACTTGATAACATAATACACCATGGGAGCAAAAGTAGGTTATTGTGAGAACTTAAATACCTGCAACAATCCTAAGTGCTTTCAATGAAACAAACTCAGCTTCTTAGTATGTTACATTGTTAAGGCCGTGAAGCAATTATATTTTGTTAAATAGTTTATATGAGCCCACAGCCATATCAAGCCAGGTACTTACAGAAGTATGTTTTGAAGTGGGACTCTAGACATCACAGATACACCTTCTGCATAATCTAGGCAGTCTTGTTTTTTCCTTTTCTCTTTCCTTGTCTTCTTGCACAGATATTCATTGAATGCCCTCAGTATTTTAAGCTCTAGGATCATAGCATCAAACAAAACACGCCAAGTTCCTGTTCTCCTCGAACTGATATTCATTGGGATGGAGAGGGAGACAGACGATAAGCAAATGAAGATTAAAGAGAGAAGAAAGCAACAGGGAGATATAGCATAGCAGGTGTTTCATAATGTTAGGAAGAAAAGTAATGCATGTGAGTAGGAGTAAGGCTTTCAGCACTTTAAATTAGGGTAGTCAACAAAGATGCCTTTAATAACGTAATATTTTGAACAAAGACCTGAGTAAAAATAAGAATCCTGTCTTTAGAATATATGAGGGCAGAGAGTTACACAGTGAGGAAAAATCTGAGGCGGTGCTGAGAGTGCTTGACCTGTTTGAGAACCAGGAAGGGGTTTGGTATGTCTGGCTAAGAGTAAGTTAGGGAAGGGAAGGGTAGGAAGAAGAAAAGTCATGTGAGGTAGCAGGGACCAGATGGTAAATGACTTCTGGTCACTGGAAGGAGTTTGCATTTTATTGTGTGTGATTTGAAAAGATATAGGAGGGTTTAGATATGTCTGAAATGACATATCAGGGGTACACACTGGTGTATGGAGACTCAGAGAACTTAAGGGTAACTCCACGGTTTGGGGCTTGAGTACCTCGTAAATGACAATGCCATTTAATGAGATGGGGTACAACTTGAGAAAATTTCTTTTGTTTTATATGAATCTCATCTCTCCCCTCCCACCTAGTTTTTGCTCGAAAGTGGAATAGACCAATTGGTAGTTTGATTTAAATTATTTTATGCTTGAAAGAAAGAATAACAATAGTGATGACAATAAGTAATATTTGATAGCCCTTACACTTTGCACAATGTTTTAATATCCAGTGATGCATCTGCACTATATGGTCACACGGAGGATTTCTGCACCTACTCCTAAAATAATGTTTGAGACATAAGGCGATTTGTAACATACTTTAAAATACGTAAAGAACAGTTCACATCTACTGAAAAAGAGTGAACTAAAGAGAGATTAGGTCTTGAAATATGTCACATAGGGGTTAAGAGAAAATTGAAAATGGACTGTAATGAATGGTCTTATTTACCCAACTGTGAATTAATATATATGCTATAATTTGTCTCTCAGATCCAAGGTTCATTAGTGCCCACCTCATCCCAGAAAGTGACAACCCTGAAGATGACAAAGTGTATTTTTTCTTCCGTGAAAATGCGATAGATGGAGAACACACTGGAAAAGCCACTCACGCTAGAATAGGTCAGATATGCAAGGTGAGGTAAAGAAAAAAAATGAGGAGGGTATCATTGTCCAACCGCAGTTTTTTCCTTTTCTACCTTTGTACAAATATAATGAAAAATATGGCTAAAAAGCTTGACCGATCACTAGAAATATTTAAATACCAAAAAAAGATTGAAAACATAGTTGCTTATGAATAACTTCATAGTCAAACATAGAGGTATAGGTTGTGAGGTGTTATTTCACAATTCCATTAAATAATATTAGTTTGAAATTCTGGAGAAATAATTTTTTTTCATATTACCTGGGAAAATATAATTTTTGTATTCTCAGACCTAGCATAGGTTCCTACAGTGTATAAGTTTTCAATGAATATTTTTTGTTGGAAATAACTCAAGTATGAATATAAAAGAGACAAGTGTTAAAGCTTGTTCTTATGACTTGATTATAGCATCCTATATACACATATGTGCACACACACATAATTTTGAAGCTCTGAACTTTCATATACTGTGTGGCACAAATTCAGATGTGATATGTATTATAATGTTAGATATATAGAATAAAAAGTTGGTCAGTAAATACTTATGGACTAATTAGTATCAGTGTGAAAATAATGATAACAATACTACTCTTACCCTCTATGCTGTATAGTACAGCATATATGAAATATGAATGAAGCTAACTGTTATTATATATTAAAGCACCTTTCATCTCAAGAAAAATCACAAGGCCAAATCCAGTTACTGTCTTAAAATGAAATTATTTCTTTTAAAAAAAAAATCATGAAATTTTAAAAATCCCTATCTTGCGGGCGGGGATATCCTTTTTCCTATCCCAATCATCTAATTATTTATCTTTAGTATATTAAATTACTGGAAAATTAAAATTTTTAATGCTCTGGAAACATGCAAATGATATATGCAATATATGAGAATCTTTTCTCCACAAAATATAAGGCATATTTAAAAGCAGTACTTACAAGGGTTAAAAAAATCTTTATACTAAATAAAATCGTATAAACAAAATATAAATCAGTGTTATATTTTTGAAGAAAAAGTTATTTTCCTTCAAACATATGCACATAAATATTATAAGACTATAAGTTACTGGTGAATCCATACCATCGTAATAGAATTTATTGCTACATCAGGTTACAGTTAAGTTTCATTTTCAGTGAGAAGATACTTTTTCAAAATTTTTGCTCTAGAATGAGTTTTCTTTATTAAGATTTATGCAGATGTTTTTTCAACATGCTGTTTGTAAAGTCAGCGTTGCGTCAACTGAGCTTATAAAAATATTTGATGCTAGCATGCTTTTGTTTGTGGTGTATTTTCAGTATGAGTTATAAGGCATGCAGTTATTCTTTCATTCAGTAAATATTCATTAAGTGCCTACTATGTGCCAATGTGCTTAATTTTGTGAACCAGCCTACTTAGGTGAGTAAAATCTTAAGGAAAACTTACATAAGAAAGAGAGACTAAAAGCAAACCAAAACAAACACAAGAGTAATATCGTTCATTGCCAAGTGGTAACAGACTGGAAAAAGTACAGTGACGTTTTAATGCTAAGGCATATTTATTGTAAGTCATTCCTTGAACAAAGTTGGAGTGAATAGATTTCACCAAAAATATAATAAGAAAGCATAGTTACTTGTATCTAGTCATTTAAAATTCATTTCTCAATTTGAAAAATGAGGAATTGTGATTTGTATCTGTCTCAAGATATGAGAAGATAAGATATTTGAAGATATCATTTGCATGCACAATTTCTAAAACCATTATTCTCTCCTTTCAGAATGACTTCGGGGGCCACAGAAGTCTGGTGAATAAATGGACAACATTCCTCAAAGCTCGTCTCATTTGTTCAGTGCCAGGTCCAAATGGCATTGACACTCATTTTGATGAATTGCGTAAGTAGCTGATGATGTCATATAGAGAATATTCAAACCTTGCCATTACCTTCAAAAATGCAACTTTCTCCAATTTTGTTTTAAAACAGAGGATGTATTCCTAATGAATTCTAAAGATCCTAAAAATCCAATTGTATATGGAGTGTTTACAACTTCCAGGTAAATAACACTTTGCTCTCTTATTATCATAGAAAATTCATGTCCTTTAGATGCTTTCCAAGTGTCCATAATTTGTGAAAATATTTTTGAAAGAACAACGTTGGCTAAACCTTTGAGCTCTTGTGCATTCTTGGGTGCCTGAAATAAGTCATGACCTAAATCATTTTTTACATAAATTTTAGCAAAGAATTCACTACTATAAATTTAATGATGAAAAATGTATGCCATGCCCTATGTATAGCTTTGACTTTAAAAATTTGAGTGAAATGTAAAATATTATAAACATAGAACTCTGAGTTTTGTTAAAAGTTTGTAGTGATATAAACTAAGGGTGAAAAATCTTTTTCCCTCCCCTCTCCTTTCTCTTCTTTGTCCCTACCCCCTCTTTCTCTCTCACTCTCTCTCCTCCTTCTTCCCCCTCTCCCCGCCACCTCCTTTCATCATTCCCCATGTGCCTCAAAGCTCTTGCTGTCAATCAAGCAGTAATTATTTCCTGACTATTACATTCAGCATAAAGTTTACATTACCTCTAATTGCTAAAAGAAACATATATTTAAATGCATATAAAGAGGGATATGCATTTGGATATGTATAAATGTTTAATAAAAGAAAAATAATTTTAAAATCAAAAGTCAGGAAGAGTGCTACAAGGGACTGTGATAGCATAAAGAAAGATTAACTACAATGTCCAAACACTGATTTTTTCTGTAAATATTAAAGCCATTACAAATTGATTGGACATTTTTACTTAATTTTTAAAATAACATGTAAAAATTAGGAAAACTATATTAGTAAAACCAGATGCAATTTCCCATACCTAAATATTTCTCCCCTTTAGTATAAAAACAGAATGACCGCTAAAGAATGTGGGAGGCTTGGGCTTCCCTGGTGGCGCAGTGGTTGAGAGTCCGCCTGCCGATGCAGGGGACCACGGGTTCGTGCCCCGGTCCGGGAAGATCCCACATGCCGTGGAGCGGCTGGGCCCGTGAGCCATGGCTGCTGAGCCTGCACGTCCGGAGCCTGTGCTCCGCAACGGGAGAGGCCACGACAGTGAGAGGCCTGCGTACCGCAAAAAAAAAAAAAAAATGTGGGAGGCTCAAATTAAACAAATATTAATTCATTTCTTCTGCTTCCTCATTGCTTAGTACAGTAGTTTTCAGCCTTAAGCTTGCGTCAGAATCGCCCAGAGAGCCTGTTAAAATACAGATGCTAGGCCCCGCCCTCAGAGTCTCTGATTCAGTAGGAAGGGGTAGGGCCTAAGAACGCATTTTTAACAAATTCCCAGGTGATGCCCATACTGTTGGTCTAGGAACCACACTTTGAGAATCACTGGCTTAGTGGGTAAAATAATTTCACCTATCTGCTTCAGCGAGATTGATGTCATATATGAGTTAGTCTTAACAGCTTTAAATCCTAAAAAGATCTTTCCATGATGATGGATTCCATCAATAGATAAGCAAAGTGTATAACAATGAAAAAGGGACACATAAACATTACAAACTACTATGATGTATCAAATATGTATTAATTTGCTACTTATTCCATTATGAAAATATTGTTGTTAAGTTCTATAAGTATTTACTGAAATTTGCTGTGTGTCAGGTACCGTGCAATATGTAATTTATGTTACAGAAAAGAAGCCAAGCATGGTTCCTTCCCTCATGAAGCTTGCACTCTACCAGACATTGTCTAGATGCAGCAGTTTTCAATAATAAACTCTTATTACACAAGTTTTTCATTTGGTCTAATTTTTATGTAATTTTCTATGGGTAGAGATTGATTAAAAGGTATGCATTCCATATTTTTAATGTGCACAACTGTTTTATATCTTTATAAATAAATCTCTCAAGCTGTATTTATATAAGCAAAATAAAATGGGAAATTGTGGCAGCTCATGGTAAACTTCCAGTTTGCTTCAATTACCTGATTTTTTTTGTCCAACAAAATGATGGGGATAATTGCTATATTACTCCACTTTTGCTAGGGTGTAATAGCTACTAACTTAAAATGATTTTCTGTGTTGGAAAGAGATGATATTAAACGCCTTCACACAAATCGAGCTCTGTTACTTGATCAAATACTTTTGTTGGTTTGGGAGTTAAAAATTATAACACATTGACTATTCATCTTCTGCACCAGTTTCAGTTTATAAAATGTGTTCTTAAACATTCTTTCTTTTTTAAACATTTCCTGGTTTCAGCAATGATGCTTAAATCTTAACATAATACCAAAGTTTATATTTTTATTTTATCTGACATCAGAATTAATCATTACCTTTTAGATTTTGTATATATGTTTTCCCTATCAATGTTTACATATGATATGAATGTATATATTTATATCGTATATTGTCTATTTATGAAATGAATATGTATATGTTCTATGAGTGCTAAAGGTGTTTTCATCCATGCCTTCGAATTTTGAGCAATCATAATTTTGCTTTCTTGTGTATTATTAAAATATATATAAATATGTGACTTAAAAACTCCCAAACACTATTTGAGAATTTATGTTCAGGTATTGATAATTGCTATCTGAAATTTAAAAACTCAGTATAAATAGCTCTGTCATTGTGTAAAGATGAAAGTCTGTTTTTGTTCTGTCTGTCTTTTTTAGTAACATCTTCAAGGGGTCAGCCGTGTGCATGTATAGCATGAGTGATGTGAGAAGGGTGTTCCTGGGTCCATATGCTCACAGGGATGGTCCCAACTACCAGTGGGTGCCTTATCAAGGAAGAGTCCCCTATCCACGACCAGGAACTGTAAGTGGCCTAGGTGTTTAAGATAGGAAATGAATAAATTTATGCTGAAGGTTAAAAAGAAAAAGCAGCTACATACATATTAAATATAGATAATGTAAAAGAAAAATTCCGAGACTATAAATGAAAGAAAGGCAAGGATTTTTCTTTGATAACCATGAAATTCCACATTTAAAGACATGTTCTTCACAGGCATCAGTGCTTAAGTTCAATGCTTACCAGTAGTTAATACCAATAATTTATGAGAAATAGAAACTGAGCAGTTAGCCTTATTTATCTTCTTTTCTGAAAGAGATATAGTAAAAATGGCTTTCACGGAGAGTTGAAACAATCAGGATAGACTTGCTCTCTCTGTGGCAAAGGCTCAAGAATTGCACATTAAATAGGAGGAAACAAATTTAAATCAATATTATCTTCCTATGGAAGTGGGACACATCTCTCAAATAGGTAAAGAAGATATGCAAGGAAGAAACAAACAAAAACCTCATGGAAAGGGCCTAGGTGTTTTAATAGATGCTGTCTACTATCGCTGACCTCTCTCCTTCCAGCAATGTTGTGCACATTCAGGCTTATAAAAAGGTGGATAGAGCTCAAAATAAAATCAGCTTTAAGTCTGCAATTTAAAGTAGGGAGAAAAAAAGAAAAGACTGATACAGTAGAAAGTGAGTGAATATGACAGCAGATGTTCTAGAATATGTGGATGGAACCATCCAGTGCAACATTTCCTAACCCTAAGAATCTTTTTCTTAACATCTTTATTGGAGTATAATTGCTTTACAATGGTGTGTTAGCATACGGCATTTGTTTTTCTCTTTCTGACTTACTTTACTCTGTGTGACAGACTTTACGTCTATCCACCTCACTACAAATAACTCAATTTCATTTCTTTTTATGGCTGAGTAATATTCCATTGTATATATGTGCCACATCTTCTTTATCCATTCATCTGTCGATGGACATTTAGGTTGTTTCCATGTCCTGGCTATTGTAAATAGAGCTGCAATGAACATTGTGGTACATGACTCTTTTTGAATTATGGTTTTCTCAGGGTATATGCCCAGTACTGGGATTGCTGGGCCTTATGGTAGTTCTATTTGTAGTTTTTTAAGGAACCTCCATACTGTTCTCCATAGTGGCTGTATCAATTTACATTCCCACCAACAGTGCAAGAGGGTTCCCTTTTCTCCACACACTCTCCAGCATTTATTGTTTGTAGATTTTTTGATGATGGCCATTCTGACTGGTGTGAGGTGATACCTACCTCATTGTAGTTAGAGATTAGTGATGTTGAGCATCCTTTCATGTGTTTGTTGGCAATCTGTATATTTTCGTTCGAGAAATGTCTATTTAGGTCTTCTGCCCATTTTTGGATTGGGTTGTTTTTTTTTTTGATATTGAGCTGCATGAGCTGCTTGTAAATTTTGGAGATTTAATCCTTTGTGCGTTGCTTCATTTGCAAATATTTTCTCCCATTCTGAGGGTTGTCTTTTTGTGTTATGGTTTACTTTGCTTTCCTTTTGTAAAAGGTTTTAAGTTTCATTAGGTCCCATTTGTTTATTTTTGTTTTTATTTCCATTTCTCTAGAAGGTGATAACCCTAAGAATCTTTAAGGAAATAATTTCATATGATGAAAAAACTTGTTCTTTAAGTTTAACCATTATTTTAATTTCATGTCAGTTTTATTGTTAAATTCAAGTAAATGATGTTTTTAGATGAGTTTATTAGGCATAGGATGTTTTTAATCTTTATTTTCTGTAAAATTTTTTGCTAAACTTATTTATGAGCATTTCATAAAGATTACTTCTAGCTGATGGAGCTTGTAGGTAAAAAACCTAAATAGGCTTTCAGAAGAAAAAATGAACAAGATAGACTATCCATTGATTATAAGAAGCCCGTTTTAACAGATTTATGCATACATACATATTTATATGTGTGTGTGTATGTATATGTATATAAAATAGTATATACAGTAGCCCAATAATTGTTCCCATTTCACAGATGAAGACTCTGAGGCAAAGAGAGGAGCCAAGATTCATTCCACGCAGTTTGATTCTAGAGCCTGAATTCTCACCCATTGTTCATAGAGAGTTGTTATGACATGGTCCATTAAGTCAGCAGTGTGAACCAAGTGCTGGAGGCAGAAGACAGAAAGCACTGCCTAAGCTAGGAATTACGGAGGGGCTGCCAGGAGGAGGCAACACCTTGCTCTGTGAATAAAATTCCCTTAGATCAATCCATTAATCCCAAAAGGGGGCAGCTGAGAATATGTCGTTCCATCAACACTACTGGAGAAAAACATATTGAGGCCTTGAAGCAGTGTGGCAATAGAAGGGCATTTTCTTTATTTTTAAAGAAAAACCTACAGCTTAAGTAATACTAAATACAAAAATAAAAGTAAGGCAAGAAAGTGAGACAAATTGTAAGATAAAAATCTAAAATAAGTCTCTTTTTCAATCATTTCTGAATTTTTGCAAGTAGTTTTTAAATGGTGGTAGAAAAGCAAAAAAAATTAATGTTACAAAATATGTTTTATCGTTTCTTCTAGGAGTTTATACAGCTATTTGATATTTCTATAACATTAAATAATTTTTTTAATTTACTTAAATAAAAAGTAATTCCCTAAATCCCTTAACTGTTATATTAGTGTATTATTGTGTGTGTATCTGTATACTACATACATATATATTCATAAAGAGATACTCTTCCCGTTTCAAAATAGCTTTATTTCATTTCTCATGAATTATTAATGATCTGTGTTAAGGTAATGGCAGAGACAATTGATTTCTCCTTCTAAGCCTCTTGTTAGATCAAGAGCCACTCAACTACATTTCAGCTCTCAAACTCTTACATTAAATGGCAGAAATTAGTTAACTGTAAGACAAAAAGCAAGAGACTGGAGATACTGTACTCTGAATGCTTGCACCACATAATTAAATGCAGTGAAAAGAGACAGTAAAATCTGAATTTTCTTGTTTTTGACTTATTGCCTTAAGTGGAGCATTTAAATCCAGAGGTGATATTATGACAGTGTACAGCACAGCATCGTGTCTGGCTCTCCCTATAGCCATCATCTGTTCTGCTTGGTCCATTCTGATTGGTCAGTTTCTGTGCAATGCACGTTGTTAAACACCTTGAATAACACATCTCCTTATCCCTAGAATTACTGTAATTTTTAAAGCAATAATACTTTTGGTCCTTTTTATGGTACTTTTTCAGGGTTATGTTAAAAATAAAGCAATAAAGAATAGTTTATATTGTCTTTTAGTTTGAAGAGAGCATTTATATTTTAGCATAATACCATAGGGAAAAATGAAATGCATTCAAGAAAATTTTTGATTTTCTCTAGTCTAATGATTAATAGCATTTAGTTATAACATATTCCACTCATTATTTCAAATACTTCATTTAAACATAAAGTATATGGTGTTGTCACTAATAGAGGCATCAGACTTCTCCTGTACACTGAATTCATTAGATGCATTTGCAACTTTTGGTAAGAAATGATGACATCCCATCGAGACTTAAAATATGTTTAGAAAATATATATTATATATTACATCTACTAATTTAAGTAAAATTATTTTGTTGTTTAGTTTAACAGTTATTTTAAAAATTACAGATTTAGATTCCTAGCTCATTGAGGCCATATATTATATAAATTATAATCCTATTCATTATATTTTAATCAAAAGATATTTTCTTTATCTTAATAGTGTCCCAGTAAAACATTTGGTGGATTTGAGTCTACAAAAGACCTTCCTGATGATGTTATAACATTTGCCAGAAGTCATCCAGCCATGTACAATCCAGTGTTTCCTATTAATAACCGGCCGATAATGATCAAAACAGATGTAAATTACCAGTTTACACAAATTGTAGTAGATCGAGTGGATGCGGAAGATGGCCAGTATGATGTCCTGTTTATTGGAACAGGTAAATGTTTTAACTTCAGCTCTAAATGTTCTTCCAGAACATTGCATCTAACTAATTAAGTATACTAAGAACTGAAGGAAGACTTTATAGTCACTCTCAAGATATAGTTAACCTCTAATAAATGACTAAAAAAACCTGGACATTCTCCCATTCCAATGTGTTATTTTTTTAGGCAAGTTGACATATATTTATTAATTTAAATTAAATTTCCTTTTCAATCAAAAGTTGATAAATGTAATCAGGTAACGCTAATGATTAGGTGAACAATCAATGTCTATAATTGAATCATAACTCTTTTCTGAACAGTGGCTTTTCAGGACAAAAATGTATTGCTCAAATCCCAAGACATTCAATAAAAGTTCTAGAATATATTGATGCAAAATTATCCGAACTTTAAAATTATCATAGAGTGCAAATCTTCCAGAAAATAAATTTTGGCAACAAAATTTGTTTAGTGTTTTTACCATATAATGAGAAGGAAAACAAAGCAAAATAAAACTTCATCAGAAAACCAACAGAGTGGACCTAAGGAATCGTCAGATACATTTTAGATCCATTTCTATAGGCATTTAATGACGTATTTTTTACCAATTCCATGACTAGAAACAAACATTTTATAGGTATATTTTCAGGATGAATTCCATTGCTATTATGACATATTATTTTATTTTTACCCTACTCTCTTTAATAATACTATTTTAAAAGCACCAGTTACAAATCTGAAACTTGCTACTTAGGGTCAGATTCCAAGGTAATAAATTCCTAGTCTCCATTAACGTTGTTAACTGAAATAAATCAATAGGAAACAGGGTGAGTGCTCCACTGAAACCTGTATAATAACATTTATTTTCCCTTGGTGAGAACAGAGAAAGAAATTGCATTAAGTACAGGGGAATGGCAACTGCACAGTAAGTGCTTTAAAGACTTAAAGTTTTATAACAAAATTGTGAAATACGTTATCAAGTGTAAGTGTCAGGTTCTGAGCAATACATTACAGTCTGCTTTTATGAGTGAGAAAGTTTCTCTATCAAATAAAAGAATCCCAGGGAGACCTGGAGTTCAATAAAAGTCAATGAATTGCAAGTATCAACTTCTGGTTATAAATATCTTGAGAAATTATAAGATGATAGGATTTCTCTTCAATAAATATTAGTTTATCACTAATGTCAAATTATAATTAGATCTCTCTACAGAGTAATTAAACTTGTTCAGTAATGTCACACTTACCTTTTTCTTCACCTCTGGCCTAAACATGTTGAGAAGTCCCCCACTCATTGTCAATGCAACAAAAGCTTGCTTCCGGCTATTTGACCAAAGAAACCTAATCATGAATTTTCAGTTCTTCTTGGACGCAAGCCGTCTTTAAAGGAACCAATTTCATGAGCACGTTGAATGTCTGATGATGTGGATGGCTATCGGTCAGCACAGAACAGGGTCATCTGTCAACAAAGTAAATTGATTACAGTAATTTTATCTTTTAAGTAAGTTACACATTGATCCTAGTTGAGTAATCTGATTCAATTTGTGTGAAATTGTTTGAAATACTACTCAGTAAAACTTGATCTGGAACACAGATAAAGTTATTTTGGGGTATTGGAGACTGATCAGAGGCACTGAGTATATTAACCTAATTTACCTTTAATCTTTGGTGTTATGAGTAGTCTAAGGTCCTGTAAACAGAAGGATCTGCTTAAAAGAGGGATTTTTTTTTTTTTTTTGACTTTACAAGGGATACACTAGCAACCTTTCTTGGTCTCATATAGCACATCATATTGATCCCTTGAAAATGGTTATCTGTCGTATGAATACTTTGAATTATTTTTCTGGTGTAACTTTACTGGTAAGATTTTCTTCTCGAATAATTAGACTGTTTAATTTGATTAAAATGAGCCAATTGAAGCTAAAAATATTTGATCAACTGCTCAGAAATGGTATGTTGAAGAGTCAGATTTTTGAATTTAATAAATCTCTGTTCTTTATTCTATCAAGAATAGGAACCCATCTGTAAATACTGGAAAATAGTAGCTTCTTAACCCCACTTAGAGTAAAAGTGCCAGCTCTTATCATTAAAACAATTTATCTCTTTTAACAATGAATCAACAGTGCTTAAAATCTCTATAAAATGTATTTATTTTAACAGTTTTCATTATTTATGGTTCTGAATTTTAAAATTTTTTAGTACTCTAAAGTTGATTGAACAGCATGTTAATTAAACCAATTTGCTAACCAAAATTGATTAGCCAGTTGTTGAAAAACCACTGTAATAAGTAATCCAAGGTGTTTACTTTGAGAAATCAGATTATTGTCATTTATCAGGTAATGGTCATTGAGCTGTTGGTAGGGGCCTCTAACTACTAAAGTCTTCCTCGTGGGACGAAGGTGAGCAGCCAGGCTCTGAGGCTCTATCTACTTTTGTTGCTTGACAACATTCCTTCCATTTTGCTTATATATTAAGTATTCATAGCAGTTCCTGGTTGCATAACAAAAATGGGAAAAACTTGTAATGTCAAGCTGGTAATTTTTTTCTTTTTTTAGTATATTTTGTTATAGAATGAAAGATTCTTTAAATTCTATAGTGCTTTACAATTTTCAAAAGTTTCACACAGATGATTTCATATAACCCCATAATAACCCTTTTTTTCCCCACCCCTATATTGCCCCTCCCCCTTCTGCCTCCCCACTGGTAACCACTCATTTTGTTCTCTGTATCTGTGAGTCAGCTTCTTTTTTTGTTATAGTCACTAATTTGTTGACTTTTTAGATTCCATGTATAACAGATATCGTACAGTGTTTGTATTTCTGTCTGACTTACTTTACTTAGTATAATGCCCTCCAAGCCCACCCAAGTTGCTATAAATGGCAACATTTCTTTTTTTTTATGGCTGAGTAGTAGTCCATTGTATATACATATAGCACATCTCCTTTATCCATTCATCTGTTGATAGCAATTGTAAATAGTGCTGCTAGGAACATTGGAATACATGTATCTTTTTGAATTAGTGTTTTGGGTTTGTTTTGTTTTGTTTTGGCTATATACCCTGGAGTGAAATTCCTGGGTCATGTACTATTTTTAGGTTTTTTTTGAGAAACCTCAACACTGTCAAACTGGTATTATTTTTAGTTTAGTTTTGTTTTTGAGACACCTTATAGTTGAGATTAAAAATACAAATAATCCAACCTAGTGATTATTATATATATATATTTTTTAATTACACAGGCTTAGGATAAAATCATCTCCAAAGCTTCAGATATTTCTAAAAATTCAACTATTTTTATTCCATAGCTATGTTTATACTTTATCTAGTTTCATGAAATGCATTTGTATATATTACTAATGCTGTAACAATAAAATAAATTTTAAAATGCTGAGGTCAAAATGTTCTTTCTGGTCAAATACTGATTTCATTCATTAACACTAAACTCTGTTCAGATCTATTTAAATTGTGGTCTTCTCCACTTTCTTTCAAAGATGTTGGAACCGTTCTTAAAGTAGTTTCAATTCCTAAGGAGACTTGGCATGATTTAGAAGAAGTTCTGCTGGAAGAAATGACAGTTTTTCGGGTGAGTGCTGCTTAATTTCAAGTGTCAACAAGTTCCCTTGTATGTCTTTCCCCCAGGACAGCTGCACAGTGAACTTGGTATGGACAAGCAGTCTAGCATACCCTTCTAATTAGCTTGTCAATTAGAAAGCCAGACACTAGTCAAAATAAACCTTGAAACTTTCAATGCTAGTTAAATCAAAAAATGTAAAGAAATATATCCTTGGCTCATATTTTGTTTTCTCAATGATAAATTATATGATTTACATTTTATATAATTTATGTAAGTTACCTCAATGAACAAACCCTGTGTGCCTCCTACCCTCCAAATCCCCTCTTTCACACTTAATGGTATAACTGGGATGATAGGTAACTTCCATGAATGTATTAAAGGAAATACATTCAGAATGGTAACGGAATGAAGACATTTCAATAATTTTTTAGCTTATTTGTGAATTGTTTTATCATATTTTCCCAAAGAAATCATTTGTTAGCAAAAAAAAAGTTTGAGGTTTTTATATCACTTGTGGAAAATCTGTTATGAGTTCCTAGTCTACACAATTAAGAAGAGTACAGATAGTTGTCCTTTTGTCCTGAATCACTGATGGCCCAAGTAGGTTTATATAGGATTGGGGGTAGAGGCAGCAGTATATGGATTGAAGTGAGGGAGGAAAACTGAAGTAATGTAACATACACCACATTCCTTTTAGAAAGCCAGCTAGGAGGAAGAGTTTGAATTGAAGCACACCTTGATATAAATCATTTATGAAATATAACAGAAATAGATGCCTATCAAAGGTGTTATTTCAGTTTTTGATAAAAAAAAAGAAGGCAAAAATCTGAGACATTTGTAACTGCAAAATAAACTGGAATTAGAAGAATTTCATGGACAGAAAATGAGAAAATATAGGATCTAGTCTCACAACTTAACATTATCTCATTTAGTCTCCAGAAATCTCACTTTATCTATAAAATGAAGTGGATGGATTAAAGTTTTCAGTTGATTAAATATTTTGATTGTAAGGAAAATCTTCCCAAGACTTCTTTTAGCCCCATACTTCTAGACCAGTTTATTAACACAATAGAGCTCTAGCTCACTATTCAGTAATACTTTGAAGAGAAAATAGAGTAAAATATGGCAAGCTTTTAATATATATATATTGAATCAAGTAAAGTTATGATTAGCTTTGAAACAGATAACTGGTACATCATGACACAGACATCTTGTAATAACTAAACAATGTTCTAATGGGAAGGGCTTAGGTTCTTCAGTCATAGCTAGCTACATGGCAGTTCTGTTTGGAACCCATACAATCCCTCTGAGCTTCCCTAGCAGGAAAAATAATACCTACCTCACAAGGAAGCTAGAAGAATTAGAGACACTATATGTAGAACATCCAGGACAGTGGCAGCTCCTGTGCTCAGAATCTTATTGTCAATATAATTTTACTTGTTTTAGTTTGTCTACACTGAATATAAGCCACATTCTCAGTAGCCTTCTCTACTAATCCTTGGTTTAAGTCTTAGAATAACACAATCATCATAATTCTAGTACGATTTTTAAAATCAGGCACTTGGACCTTACTTTGTCTGGTATAGAATGATGACTAATCCCTATCTTTCACCAAGTCCCATTTCATTATTTACGCATTGATACTTTATCCTACAAATTCAAAAATACAATTATGCAAATAGACTGTGTCAGTAATACAGAGCCCATCTAGATTTAGCAAACAAATTATGGGCACTGAGGGGCAGATATGTATATTGCTGTCTTGTGTCCATTGTTGTGTCTCCAGAGCCTAAAGTGTGTTTTCATCCTACATTTATTAAATGAATAAAGGAATCAGTATTTATGCAAAAATGAAAAATGAGAAATTAAAGAGTTTAAGGTCTTCTTAGGGAGACCCCACTTAAAGTGAGGTGCCAGAGTATGAGGAAGATAAACCGAGAACAGCAAAAAGTTATCCTGCTGATTATATCCCATATTATTCTAGTAGAAAAAAATTTTTACCAATTCTGTATTTTTGGAAATCTATATTACCACCACTGTAGCAAATGAAGTTGCAGGAGTACTAAAATATTGTTAACTTTAGAATTTCTTAACTATTTCCAGAATCTTTTACTTTTGAATTTGTCACGGTTCCTTTGCATATTCCCCATTCAGTTAATAGTATATGATTATAACAAGTTCCATTTACTAATTCAACTGTAAACAAACCTGTATACCGTGGTCCTGGCACAATGCTAATCATCATCTCTGGTGATTCAGAGATGAACACTATAAACATGGTCCCTGACCTTGTGTAGCTTAGAGACTCTTCCATGTTATCCTTCATAGTTTCAAGTACTTAATTTATTATCTTTCAGTACAATTAAGTTTTATCTTGTAGAATTGTATCATTATGTCATGCCATTTAAAAAAATAAGGTACTTTTTATCTATTATTTAATTATTTTCCAGGATTTTATGAATCAGAATATGTATAATTTTGCAGTAATACTGTGTTCTAGCTAATTTTCATTCCCTACATCTCTGGGATTTTAAGTTTACGTTTCACATCTTATCTTTGTTTTTTAATAGTAAATCAAATTTTAGTTTAAAAATATTACTTTAAGCTGATCTATTAAATGACTTTTAACAAAATCTTGAGAGGTTGGAAGCCAGACATCTTGCCAACCCAAATATTTAATGTCTATTAGATTTTGTTAGTGTTTTGCAGTTTCCAGAGAAATACACAGCCGAATTACACTTACGATAACTATTGAATGACTTTTTTGTGGTTTTTTAAGATGTCATGAGAGAGGTTCTTTATTCAGTTTTTAACAATTAGGTATGAATACGTAATATTGTGCTTTCATGGAAATGATTCTTTATGAGTTTATAATTTTGTTAAAGGATTGTTTGCAACATGGGACACATCTTCCAGAGATAAATGTTCCATTTTTCTCCCATATTCTGTTTTATGCATTGTTATTTCTTTGGCACCCAAGTAGACAAAATGTATTTGGGCAGAGTTTAGAGAAATATTTTCTTTCAACATTCTATTCTATCAGGCAAAGTTCATACATATATTGTGGTCTAGCAATTGGAATATTTCACTGTCAAACTTTGTTTAATTTTGCAGAAGGAGGGCAAAAAACACATTAAAGCAATTTCTATATACACTGAAACAAGCGGAGAAATGTTACAGTTTCTGTATTTTTATTTGAGCCTTGCAAGTCATTCCATTTAACATAAAATAAAATTTAAAAGGGTTAATTTGAGCACTGTGGTAGTTTGACAAGGTAAATAGACAAGGAACAGATTTAGGGTCCTGGTGGTATCTGATACTCTTGGATTTTAAAAAGAAAGACATTTAATGTCAACCAACCAGTTAATTTTACCATAATACCATCTCCAGGAGACCATGTTCATTATGTGTCTTTGCTAGACTGAATAACCAAACCTCATATAAAATCCGAAATTAAAGCCAGTACTATGTCCATTGCCATCTTGAGGTTGGTTTTAGGAAAACACCCGGGCTAATCACAGAACATTCCAGTGGTTCCAGTTACATCTAAGATACTTTTTTTCTGGGTGAAATCAAATCCCGATCAGAGTATAGAAAGAAAAATATTCCTCAGTAATAAAATTTCCATTTTAGAGTAAAATTTTTGTAGGTAACAAGATGTGAGATAAAATTGGCCTTGGTATAGGACTCTAGAAATGACTTTAAATAGCCATTATATATTCAAAATGGTATCAAAGTACTAAGACACAAACCTGATTCCAAATATTACTTGTAACCATAAATTGGTGTTTGAATCTCATTTGCTATGTGATTCCAAACAAGTTGGTTAAAGTCAGTTGAGCCTCCACTTCTTCATTTCATAATTTTTTTTTAATGAAGATTACTGGTAAACTGTAGCTATTGTTAACTAGTTATACAAATGAAAATCTCATTTAAAATAAATGCTTGAAAATTCTGCACCTATACCTTGTTAAAAAAATATTCAAAAGGTATGAAAACCAGACGTATGCTGATTTTTACTTTACTCACATTGAGATTTTTTTTTCCCAGTCCAAAGAGGGTTTTACTTTTGAGACAGTGAGGTGTTCAAGTCGCAATGCATTTAGTACAGTGGGTTTTATTTATAGTCCTATTGACTGCAAAGGATTGCAAGGCAGTTACATTGATAACGCATGCATTTTAAACCCAATTTATGCAATATTCCATGAACAGCTGAGCAAATAAATGAAAGAGTTTAATTTTCATTCAAATGTAAATCATAATTGATGCTTTCCAAAACCTAGTCTATTAACTCATTCTAAAGGAGCATCAGCATGCGTAGCATCCAGGGAGCTCTGTCAGATTCTCCTGGGATCAGCAGGTTGAAAAGCTCTGCAAGTGTGCAAGTTTAATAAGGACTAGATTAAAATATCTGAAAAAAATATATAGCAAATTAGAGTCATAGAAAATCTTGAGAAGATGCTAAGTTTTTAATTTCATTTTTACTTGAACTCCAATTAAATTTGCTCTTGAAACCAGTTTCATGAAAATGCTTATGAAGCTACATCTGTTTTAAATGAAAGTTATATTCATCACCAACTAGGGCTCAGAAAAAAATATAGCTTATTTAAATGGATGTCATCTTAATATATTGTCTATTAAAACTCAACCGCAGGCAGCATATAGCACATCCTATTCCAAACTGTTACTTTCCTGGTCTAAAAAATAAGTAAGTTTCTTTTAATTAAGAGATTCTAGGATCTTAATTGAAGAACGTTAAAATTATAATATGGCACAATGGAATTTCTTGTGTTTTGGCGTTTGTTTTGTTTTACAATTTATGTATGAAGTGATCATTTCCATCTACCTTATAGACATTTAATTTTTTGTATTGTCAATGAATGTGAAATGTCTGAAAATTCACCAGCTTCACTTTTATATAGTTTCACTGAAGTTTTTAAAAGAACTGAGACATAGCTAACTTTCATTTTAATTATACTAGCTGTTGATTCTCTAAGAAGTACTTTCCTTGTACCTTGGCTATAAAATTTATTTCATGAAAGTCCCTATGAAGTTAGCTGCTTACATAACCACTTTTCCTGTGAAACTCTTGGAATGGAGGAAGCTGCTATGGAATATTTTCCTAGCTCTTTTAAATTCTTTGTTTGGGTTCACTTATTCCAATATTATGTAAACCTAAATACAATAGTCAGTTTTATCTTTTAAAACTAAAAATCTATGATGAATTGGCCCCTTGATTTTTGTGACTTGATGCTACTAAATTCCAAAAATCTTATCTCTGTATAGAGAAAATTGGTAGATATTTCTTTCATCATAGTTATCTTTATGATTGACAGTTCCTATAGAAAATTATTTTTAATATCATTAAACTCTGAAAATGGGAAATTATGGGAAATCTCTAACTTATCCCATCAAATTAATTTACATTCTAAATCATTTGTCTCATTTGTGTCTCAGGCAGGTTGTCTTAAATTTGTTAACAAAATTCTGTGCTCAGCTTAGATGTCAGGGTTCAAAGTGGAAATTTGCAATTCTGCAGTACTCGGGGTAATTAAAGCCACATGAGTGGATAAGCCCACCAGGAACATAATGTGGCATCCAAAGAAGAGTGGAAAGGAGTCAGCAAGGCAAGGCAAATATATGAGGAGTGGCTGGAGATAGAAAAGACTGAAAAAGGCTAAGAATAGTCAATAAAGAGTTTAAAGGCATAATGAAATCTAAAGGAGGAAGCAGTCAAGAAGAAATGACTGGTCAATAGTGCCATATCAAACAAGAACTCCAGCAATAATAATAGACTGAAAGCTTCCATTCAGCATCAGTGATTTCTCTTTCTGAGAATCGTAGGCCACCTCTCTAGAGTAAGGGCTAGACTCAGTGGGCTGAGGGATGAATGGCACTGAATGGGACATGAAGAAGTAAAGATGGTGAGTATAGAATATTCAGATTATTTTCAAAGAAATTACAGCTAACTTTAAAGGATTAAGGAAAAACTTCTTTTAAAGGATGGCCTCCTTTATCTCATATACAAATTCAGTTGAGGGAACAGAGTATAATGGGGAGAGTAAAAGAGATAGGAGAGAAGGGGGAAAATTGGTAGGGAATTCATTTATTCATTCATTCACTCATTCATTATTTAACAAATATTTATTGACAACTTGCGAATTACACTTAACCTTTGAACAACTTGGGGGTTAGGCGCACCAACCCTTCAGGCAGGGGAAAATCTGAGTATAACTTTACAGTTGGCCCTCCATATCTGTGGTTTTGCATCAATGGATTCATCCAGCGCTGATGGTGTAGTACTATGGTATTTACAATTGAAAAAAATCCACATCTAAGTGGACCCACAAAGTTCAAACCCCTTTTGTTCAAGGGTCAACTGTAGGAGCAACAATCCCAGGTATGTGGCAGTGCACGAAACAGCCCCAAATCCCAGGCCTAAATTAGTGTGTCGGGCGGTAGGGGGGTGGGGAGGGCTGGGGCCAGGGGAAGATAAACAATTAAGAAAACATATGAGAGATTGGTTCAAGATGATGTAGTAGAAGGGCGTGCTCTCACTCCCTCTTGCAAGAACACCAGAATCACAACTAACTGCTGAACAGTCATCGACAAGAAGACACTGGAACTCACCAAAACAGATACCCCACATCCAAAGACAAAGGAGAAGCCACAATGAGATGGTAGGAGGGGTGCAATCACAATAAAATCAAATCCCATGATTGCTGGGTGGGTGACTCACAAACTGGAGAACACTTATACCACTGAAGTCCACACACAGGAATGAAGGTTCTGAGCCCCAAGTCAGGCTTCCCAACCTGGGGGTCTCACAATGGGAGGAGGAATTCCTAGAGAATCAGACTTTGAAAGCTAGCGGGATTTCATTGCAGGACTCTGACAGGACTGGGGAAAACAGACACTCCACTCTTGGAGGGAACACACAAAGTAGTGTGTGCATTGGGACCCAGGGGAAGGAGCAGTGACCCCATAGGAGACTGAACCAGACCTCCCTGCTAGTGTTGGAGGGTCTCCTGCAGAGGCAGGGGGCAGCTGTGGCTCACCGTGGGGACAAGGACACTTGCAGCACAAGTTCTGGGAAGTACTCCTTGGCATGAGCCCTCCCAGAGTCCGCCATTAGCCCCAACAAAGGGCCTGGGTAGGTTCCAGTGTTGGGTCACCTCAGGCCAGACAACCAACCGGGAGGGAACCCAGCCCCATCCATCAGCAGTCAAGTGGATTAAAGTTTTACTGAGCTCTGCCCACCAGAGCAACAGTCAGCTCTACCCACCACCAGTCCCTCCCATCAGGAAACTTGCACAAGCGTCTTAGACAGCCTCATGCACCAGAGGGCAGACAGCAGAAGCAAGGAGAACTACAATCCTGCAGCCTGTGGAACAAAAACCACATTCACAGAAAGTTACACAAGATGAAAAGGCAGAGGGCTATGTACCAGATGAAGGAACAAGATAAAACCCCAGAAAAACAACTAAATGAAGTGTAGACAGGCAACCTTCCAGAAAAAGAATTCAGAATAGTGACAGTGAAGATGATCCAGGACCTTGGAAAAAGAATGGAGGCAAAGATTGAGAAGATGCAAGAAATGTTTAACAAAGACCTAGAAGAATTAAAGGACAAACAAACAGAGATGAACAGTACAATAACTGAAATGAAAAATACACTAGAAGGAATCAACAGCAGAATAACTGAGGCAGAAGAACAGATAAGTGACCTGGAAGACAGAATGTTGGGATTCACTGCTGCAGAACAGAATAAAGAAAAAAGAATGAAAAGAAATTAAGAAAGCCTAAGAGACCTCTGAGACAACATTAAATGCAACAACATTCACATTATAGGGATCCCAGAAGGAGAAGAGAGAGAGAAAGGACCCGAGAAAATATTTGAAGAGATTATAGTCGAAAACTTCCCTAACATGGGAAAGGAAATAGCCACCCAAGTCCAGGAAGCACAGAGAGTCCCATACAGGATAAACCCAAGGAGAAACACACCGAGACACATAGTAATCAAATTGGCAAAATTTAAAGACAAAGAAAAGTTATTAAAAGCAGCAAGAGAAGAATGACAACATACAAGGGAACTCCCATAAGGTTAACAGCTGATTTCTCAGCAGAAACTCTACAAGCCAGAAGGGAGTGGCATGGTATACTTAAAGTGATGAAAGGAAAGAACCTACAACCAAGATTACTCTACCCGGCAAGGATCTCATTCAGATTCGATGGAGAAATCAAAAGCTTTACAGACAAGCAAAAGCGAAGAGAATTCAGCACCACCAAACCAGCTCTACAACAAATGCTAAAGGAATTTCTCTAAGTGGGAAACACAAGAGAAGAAAAAGACGCACAAAAACAAACCCAAAACAATTAAGAAAATGGTAATAGGAACATCATATAGATAATTACCTAAAATGTGAATGGATTAAATGCTCCAACCAAAAGACACGGGCATGCTGAATGGATACAAAAATGAGACCCATCTATATGCTGTCTACAAGAGACCCACTTCAGACCTAGGGACACATTCAGACTGAAAGTGAGGGGATGGAAAAAGATATTCCATGCAAATGGAAATCAATAAAAGCTGGAGTAGCAGTACTCATATCAGATAAAATAGAGTTTAAAATAAAGAATGTTACAAGAGACAAGGAAGGACACTACATAGTGATCAAGGGATCAATCCAAGAAGGATATATAACAATTATAAATGTCTATGCACCCAACATAAGAGTACCTCAATATATAAGGTAACTGCTAAGAGCTATAAGAGAGGAAATGGACAGTAACACAGTAATAGTGGGGACTTTAACACCTCACTTACACCAATGGACAGATCATCCAAAATGAAAATAAAGAAACCGAAGCTTTAAATGACACAATAGACCAGATAGATTTAATTGATATTTATAGGACATTCCATCCAAAAACAGCAGATTACACTTTCTCCTGAAGTGCACATGGAAATTTCTCCAGGATAGATCACATCTTGTGTCACAAATCAAGCCATAGTAAGTTTAAGAGAACTGAAATCCTATCAAGCATCTTTTCTGACCACAACACTATGAGAGTAGAAATCAATTACAAGGGAAAAAACGTAAACACAAACACATGGAGGCTAAACAATACGTTACTAAATAACCAAGAGATCACTGAAGACATCAAAGAGGAAATCAAAAAATACCTAGAGACAAATGACAGTGAAAACACAACGATCCAAAACCTATGGGATGCAGCAAAAGCAGTTCTAAGAGGGACGTCTATAGCTATACAAGCCTACCTAAAGAAACAAGAAACATCTCAAATAAACAATCTAACCTAACACCTAAAGGAACTAGAGAAAGAAGAACAAACAAAACCCAAAGTTAGCAGAAGGAAAGAAATCATAAAGATCAGAGCAGAAATAAATGTCATAGAAACAAAAAAAAACTATAGCAAGGATCAATAAAACTAAAGGCTGGTTCTTTAAGAAGATAAACAAAATTGATAAACCATTAGTCAGACTCATCAAGAAAAAGAGGGAGAGGACTCAAGTCAATATTAGAAATGAAAAAGAAGTTACAACGGACACTGCAGAAATACAAAGAATCCTAAGAGACTACTACAGGCAACTCTATGCCAATAAAATGGACAACCAGGAAGAAATGGACAAATTCTTAGGAAGGTATAAACCTTCCAAGACTGAACCAGGAAGAAATAGAAAATATGAACAGACCAATCACAAGTAATGAAATTGAAACTGTGATTAAAAATCTTCCAAAAAACAAAAGTCCAGAACTAGATGGCTTCACAAGTGAATTCTTTCAAACATTTAGAGAAGAGCTAACACCCATTCTTCTCATATTCTTCCAAAAAATTGCACAGGGGGCTTCCCTGGTGGCGCAGTGGCTGAGAATCTGCCTGCCAATGCAGGGGACACGGGATTGAGCCCTGGTCTGGGAAGATCCCACATGCCGCGGAGCAGCTAGGCCTGTAAGCCACAACTACTGAGCGTGTGCATCTGGAATTTGTGCTCCACAAGAAGAGAGGCTGCAACAGTGAGAGGCCCGTGCACTGCGATGAAGAGTGGCCCCCGCTCGCCACAACTAGAGAAAGCCCATGCACAGAAACAAAGACCGAACACAGCCATAAATAAATAAATAAATAAATAAAAAGTGCACAGGAAGGAACACTCCCAAATTCATTCTTGCGGCCACCATCACCCTGATACCAAAACCAAAGATACTACAAAGGAAAATTACCAATATCATTCATGAATATAGATGCAGAAATCCTCAACAAAATACTAGCAAACAGAATCCACCAACACATTAAAAGGATCATACACCATGATCAAGTGGGATTTATCCCAAGGATGCAAGGATTTTTCAGTATACGCAAATCAATCAATGTGATACACCATATTAACAAATTGAAGAGTAAAAACCATATGATCATCTCAACAGATGCAGAAAAAGCTTTTGACAAAATTCAATACGCATTTATGATAAAAACTCTCCAGAAAGTGGGCATAGAGGGAAACTACCTCAACATAATAAAGGCCATATACAACAAACCCACAGCAAACATCATTCTTTTTTTTTTTTTTTTTGCGGTACACGGGCCTCTCCAGTTGCGGAGCACAGGCTCCGAACGTGCAGGCTCAGCGGCCATGGCTCACGGACCCAGCCGCTCCGCAACATGTGGGATCTTCCCGGACCGGGGCACGAACCTGTGTCCCCTGCATTGGTAGGTGGACTCTCAACCACTGCGCCACCAGGGACGCCCCAAACATCATTCTTAATGGTGGAAAACTGAAATCATTTCGTAAAGATCACAAACAAGACAAGGATGTCCACTCTCACCACTATTATGCAACATAGTTTTGGAAGTCCTAGCCATGGCAGTCAGAGGAGAAAAAGAAATAAAAGGAATAGAAATTGGAAAAGAAGGAGTAAAACTGTCACTGTTTGCAGATGACATGATACTATACATAGAGAATCCTAAAGATGCCACCAGAAAACTATTAGAGCTAATCAATGAATTTGGTAAAGTTGCAGGATACAAAATGAATGCACAGAAATCTCTTGCATTCCTATACACTAATGCTGAAAGAGAAATTAAGTAAACACTCCCATTGCAACAAAAAGAGTAAAATACCTACGAATAAGCTTACCTAAGGAGACAAAAGACCTGTATGCAGAAACTATAAGACACTGTTGAAAGAAATTAAAGATGATACCAACAGATGGAGAGATATACCATGTTCTTGGATTGGAAGAATCAATATTGTGGAGATGACTGTACTACCCAAAGCAATCTACAGATTCAGTGCAATCCCTATCAAATTACCAATGGTATGTTTTACAGGACCAGAACAAAAACTCTTAAAATTTGTATGGAGACACAAAAGACCCCAAATAGCCAAAGCAGTCTTGAGGGAAAAAAATGGTGCTGGAGGAATCAGGCTCCCTGACTTCAGACTATACTACAAAGCTACAATAATCAAGACAACATGGTAGTGGCACAGAAACAGAAATATAGATCAATGAACAGGATAGAAAGCCCAGAGATAAACGCACACACCTATGGTCAACTAATCTATGACAAAGGAGGCAGCAATATACAATGGAAAAAAGACAGTCTCTTCAATAAGTGGTGCTGGGAAAACTGGACAGCTACCTGTAAAAGAATGAAATTAGGACACTCCCTAACACCATACACAAAAATAACCTCAAGATGGATTAGAGACCTAAATGTAAGACCTGACACTATAGAACTCTTAGAGGAAAACATAGGAAGAACATTCTTCGACATAAATCACAGCAAGATCTTTTTTGATCCACCTGCTAGAGTAATGGAAATAAAAACAAAAACAAATGGGACCTAATGAAACTTAAAAGCTTTTGCACAGCAAAGGAAACCGTAAACAAGATGAAAAGACAACCCTCAGAATGGGAGAAATTATTTACAAACGAATCAACAGACAAAGGGTTAATCTCCAAAATATATAAACAGCTCATGCCGTTTAATATTAAAATAACAAACAACCCAATCCAAAAATGGGCATAACACCTAAATAGACATTTCTCCAAGGAAGACATACAGATGGCCAAGAAGCACCTGAAAAGCTGCTCAACATTACTAATTATTAGAGAAATGCAAATCAAAACTACAATGAGGTATCACCTCACACCAGTTAGAATGGCCATCATCAGAAAATCTAGAAACAACAAATGCTGGAGAGGGTTTGGAGAAAAGGGAACCCTCTTGCACTGTTGATCAAATGTAAATTGATACAGCCACTGTGGAGAATAGTATGGAGGCTCCTTAAAAAACTAAAAATAGAATTACCATATGACCCAGCCATTCCACTACTGGGCATATACCCAGAGAAAACCATAATTCAAAAAGACACATGCACCCCAACGTTCATTGCAGCACTGTTTGCAATAGCCAGGTCATGGAAGCAATCTAAATGCCCATCGACAGATGAATGGATAAAGATGTGGTACATATATACAATGGAATATTACTCAGCCATAAAAAGGAATGAAATTGGATCATTTGTAGAGATGTGGATGAATCTAGAAACTGTCATACAGAGTGAAGTAAGTCAGAAAGAGAAAAACAAATATTGTATATTATCGCATATATGTGGAATGTAGAAAAATGGTACAGATGAACCGGATTGCAGGGCAGAAATTGAGACAGAGACGTAGAGAACAAACGTGTGGACACCAAGGGGAGAAAGCAGCGGGGGGTGGGGGGGCGTGTGATGAATTGGGCGATTGGGATTGACATGTATACACTGATGTGTATAAAATGGATGACTAATAAGAGTCTGCTGTATAGAAAAGTAAAATTCATAAATTCAAAAAAAAAAAGAAAACATGTGAGATGCCTCTGCTGCTGTCTTCATATCCTGTCAACCTCACCTCTATTTCCCACTGTGTGTCTTTCAGTTTTTGCCCCAGCACTTCCCTGACAGGCAAAAGGGCAAGCAAGAGTCACAACTGAGGGTGTGGGAGATTTAACAACCCTGTGGGCATCCAAAGAGTAATGGAATATTTCCATATTTATATATATATAAAACTTTTCTTGGTACAAGCCTCAGTGGATAGTTTTGAGAGTTATTGTCTACTATCCTCAGATTTTGTCTCAGTGGTACTTACATGACCTACTTTTTATTGACTTTTCCTCCCTCCTCTCAATCCTTAGTTCCTGACTCTTACTCCCTACCTTCAGATAAGAGCTTTGAGGTGTCAGAGGAAACTCACCTCCTATACCTATATGACTCAAGATAAATGTCATATATAAATCATATATATGCATAAATGTTATATATATGTATTTCTAGATAGTGATAAGCACTCAAGAGAAAAACTAAAGCAAGGAAAGGATATGGGAGTGTGTGTGCACATGTGTTGAGTGTGTATGTTTTGCATGTGAAAGAGGAGAGATTTGAATAAACACTATGTGATGAGCACATTTGTAAAGTATTTTGTATTTATTAATTCATTTAATCGTCTTAGCAGTCCTATGAGGAAGGTACCATTGTATTCATTTTTCAGATGAGAAAACTAAATTCGAGATTCTATACCACACCTAATATCACACTTCTGGCCAAGTTTGTGTTACTACTATTTGAACCCATACATTTGACCCCAGAGTGCAACTCTTTACCCTTTCTTCAGGGCTTAACTTCAGTCACCTACACAGAGAGACCTTTCAGGATTTTGTTTTTCCCACCTAAGCCTCTTTGTCATCAGCTGTCTCTGAAACCTCCCAGCCATCTCTTCTTAGAGTTGTGTTTGTCATTGATGAGACATAGGATGGAGCACAGTTAAATGAAAGTGAATCTAAGAGTATAAGCGAATACATTCAGGTGAATAGCCTTTTGGTGGTCTAAGTTATTCAAAGAACAGTCTTTATTTATGCAACATACGTAGGTTTATGATAAGCTTTAGCAGAACACTTTAGCAAAGTGTATTGGTGATTACTTCCCTAGTCATGACTGCTCTAGATTAGCCTGTTGATAGAAATTAAAGAGATTATGTTCTCCAGCAGAGACCTGAAGTGTAGGTCTTTGCGTCTTAGTCATTTTAATAATAAAGAAATAATCTCATCCCAACTGAGCTCTCACAGTTCTTGACAGCTGGAAACCAGCTTAGTACTCTCAGCTCATCCTTGGCGTTATTAGGAGCTGGCCTGACAGTCTCACGTATGCCGTGGTCTTGGTGTTCTCCAGTTGAACATACAAATTTTCACAGATCCCCAACATCAGATGGGGCCATTCTGTCCAAACCATAAAAATGACCAAATATCTCCCTACCCTGCCCTAGTGAGTGATTGCTACTTTACCTATCACTACTTTAGCTTCACTGTTTTTTCCTCCTAAATAAGACTTATGAAGATACCTAATCATAGAATTACCTCTGCTTTTTGACAGCATCCAATGCAAAGCAAAGCCCTACTTCCTGGAACCCTTCCTTAAGTTACCTAACACAAGCCCAAAACGTGTAAGTCCTTTCCATCCCTCTTACTGAGCTTCCCATGAACGGTGGGCAATAAACCCAACCTGATTGATGGGTATGTTCCTGATGGTCGTTAACTGGAGGATGCACTTATTGTCTGCTCTATACATACAACACTTGTCTATGCAATTTCTTTTACATGTCTTATTTCCCAATTATAGTGCTTCTTACAGGCACTGAAGTTATCTTTCTGGAAATTTATGTTGGTATTTTATGACTTTTCTAATTGACTAAACAATTCACATTTTGTTTTTCTTCTTTAGGAACCAACTGTTATTTCAGCAATGGAGCTTTCCACTAAGCAGGTACTATATTCTATATTTTGTTAATTTTATGTTTCAAATAGATAAATATGTTCCATCAGATTTTATGGATTTATTAACAGTTGTTCAAAAAACAAGAGAAAAAATTCTTACAATAACTAGTAGGAAACTAAAGATAATTTTCATTGCCCTCGTGCTTTTGACCAGTCTCATATATGTCCTATAAATATATTTCTTAGATCACTATTTGTTGTAAATTTTCATTTATAGCATTTTTTTGGTCACTATAATATAATTTACTCAGTAATTATTTTCATCTGTCTATCCTTTAAAATAACATTGGTGACTATTTCAGAATATAAATAAATTTATAATTTAATTTGTATGTATAAACAGAATACATTATATAGGGTAATAAAATTATGCACTAGACTATATATTTTTGGAGGATTTTTACTTAAAAGTTAATTTTACTTTTTCAGTAGTATTGTGTGCTAGAGAAAACATTTAGTTTGGCTAAATATAAAAGGGAAGCAGCAAAATGGTCGCTGCCAAATGATGTTATCAAACTCCATGGATTCAAAGGTTAAGGGCAGTGTGTTAATAGTCTTTTCATTCACGTTGAATGAATGCTTTGGCAAGACTCTTAAGAAACACAAATGACTTCTAAATGCTAAATGATATGGGCAAAACAAATATAATTTTAACTTCTAATGAATTACCTTTTCCACATAAATGTTACCTAGCCTTTCTATCCAGTATATCAAAGGAAACTAAAAAGAAAAAAATGGCTTGGATCCTGAGTTGAAATTAATTATTAAATAACCTAGAAGAAAAAGCCAGGAAGGAGTAGGGAGCCCTTTACTCACTGTAAACTTACATACAAGTTTTGTATGAAAACTTATATACAAAATTATTGAATCTGAGAATGATTTGGTGAATCTTATTTCTTAACTGTTTACATGTTGTATCTCTGACCATACATTATTCCTCATACAGGATGCTAAAATACTGTGCCACTGAAACTCAGTATATATCCTTTCCACACATTCATATCAAAATAGATTGATAATCTCCAAGCTATTTAGAGAAATCCAGAGTGCAGATATTATTGACCTGATACTGTCATCTTACACTTCGTAAGTGTGTGTTCACCTGTTCTTGTAATCTAAAAATTGTCAAATGTTGGCAAGGAAATCCGGGGATTTCCAGGATAGTAGCTAGACCAGGATATTCTTTCCTGTAATGATTTTTTAAATTATTTATTTATTTTCTGCTAGACTTCTTTGTCAACGTTAATTACATTGCATCTAGTTTTGTAAATCATTTCTTTCTGTTTTAGCGTGTTTAAACCTACCTTAAGAATTGCCTGTTAAATGCAACACATTTCACCAAAAAACAAACACAAACAATTTATCAACCTAAAATACTATGTTAGAAGAAAGTGTCCCTAGCCTTCATTTTCCGTTACTGGAAAATTTTCACAACATCAGATGGAGTTTCATTTCCATTCAGATGGAGTTTGATTTCATTCAGATGTGACTCAATTTCATTTATGCTCATGGAAATTTGAAAACTGAGGCAGTAGTTTCATGAGGGAGAAGCAGTGTTGCAACTAATTTTCTGGTTAAATGGGCTCATCTCCTGCTATGAACCACAACTTGTTAAGGAGGTTAGTGAGAAAGCCTGTGGTGATGTTAAATTGGGCAGAAAAAGCACGTCAGGTTATTTGCTGGTGACTGAATTATGCTCAATGGTACCTGCAAGCATCCCCCATATTTCATTTAAACTAGTGAAAATCATTAATAGTACTGCCGAATAATCATTAAATATAAACTACATTGAATTGTATTTAATTTGGGGCATTTTATCACACTTTAGGTTTTCATTACAATAATTTCAGTTGCCATATTTTTGGTTTCATATTCTTCTCATGTATTATTTCTCTGATTTTCTCCTAAAGGAATCTGACAGATTTAGATATTATCATTTGGATAACAACTCCTTTACTACTCAATGCCATATTCTTACAGAAATCTATAAGTATGAATTTCATTCATGCTTCTTAAAAGTTATTGGCCAAACATAGAAATCTTTTTCTTAGGTATAACCAACTTGGTCAGTAGCTTTTTAAATAGTTATGACCACAGTATATGGTTTGGCATGTCTGTATTCACCAATGCCAACCATGCTTCTAGAAACTGCTACCCCATTTTAACTAGTTTAATTGTTGTTTAAACATTATGTTTGTTTCATTTTTTATCATATTGAGATTGCTGGCCTTCAATGCAATCTAAGTTTTATTTTTAAAGGTGCTTTTGGAAGAGAGAAAGAATAGGAGGGAAAAAAAAGAATAAAGAATTTCTTTCCATTAGTTAAGTTCCCTGTTAATATTTTTCAAATTATGATCAACTGTTATCACATGCAGGTTCTATAGATGCTTTAAGAGCGGTACAAATCAATATAATTTTCTCTCAACCAAAAAACTTAATAATACTTCATCTTTTCCTCCCAGAGACTTTAACTACCATTTCTTAATTTGCCATGGTTTGTAGCATCTTTCAATATAATACAAGGTGAATATAGTAAGAAGTTGATTTTCTGTAATATATTCCATATTCTATATACTACACTATGTTCATGTACTGTAAATATTCTTCACTTACTGAAATGGAATAAGCAATCAGTATATCTGCCTCCATAATAATTTAGTTTTTATTGTATTATTTCTTACCCCTTTTTTTCCCTTTCTTATATTAAGATATAAGTAAGTTGGTTAGCTTTCAGCATATAATTATTTTCTAAAGGTACTCCTTATACCCTCAATAATTTCATAGATTCTAATAGTTACTTATATCTTCATTTAAACATATCTATTTACATATGTAGTCCCATCTTTGAGAGCCTTTTGGAAATGCAGTTTTAATTATATCCATTGCTGACTGTTAGACAATTTGTTATAGTAAAAGAGCACACCATGGTTCAGAGACTGGCTTTTCTGTAACTTATTTTCATTTATATAGTGGAAAATTAAAATACACTTTTGAGGTCTTTTTCATATGTACTGTCATGTTTCAGTATTTTCACAACTTTTATTTAATGTTTTATTATAATTATTCAATCATGTAAAGCAAGAAAGGGAGCTATGACACCAATTACAGTAAAATGTAGAAAAGTCACAAAACAGTCTTATTTGTATGTCATTTTGTATTTACATAAATTTGCAACTGGTATGCTACATTGGTTCAACTTTGTTAAAGGTATTTTTTAACTTGTATTGAAATCCTGAAGTAGTTACTGTTAGAAAGCTTTTTTCCCCCCAATTCTGGCTCCTTTGATAATTTCAAATTCACTGAAGATAGTGGCAGCATAGACGTTTTATCTAGATGTATACTTTAAAGATCTAGTTAAACATGCTCATTTTATGAATAAGGAAGTTAAGTCTTAGAAAAATTATGTGAAAGGCCCAAGATCACAAGAGAGTTAATGTCAGGCAAGACCTAGGATCCAGGTATGTTGATGCCCAATACCCCACTTTTTCCCACAACACCTGAGTTTTTTGTTCAAGTCCACGGCACCAGCCAGAGTGTACTTGATTCCCCTATCTGAGATCTTTCGAATGAGAAGTAATTGAGTACTTTTGTTTAAAGTAATCTTCCTGGAGGTAGTGCAAAGGCAAGACATTTAGCGTTGAGCAAAACTTCTTACCAATGCAAGTGCCAAAACTTCACCTTTTCCCTTCTTATAGGAGGGCAGACTGCGTTACAGGCAATTCAGTAGGGCACCCAAGAGTCAAAAGCAAAAGATCCCTGCCTCAAGACCAATCAGAATACATGACAATGTAGATAATCTGATTAATCAAAATTATAAACAGTAGAAATTAAGAAAGCAACCTAAGAGCAAAAACTGAAGGTTTGAACTTTACATTGCTCAGTGTCTTACTGTCTAAAATTTTTTATTTTTATGAGATTTAATTGACATATAACTATTGCTGTCTTCCTTTATCTTCCCTTGGTTTTACACTTACAAAATATACCTGTTTCAGTCAACTATTTAGATTTCGGTCTTGCTCTATTTTAAATGGTCACATTTCCTGCCAGGCCTTTGAAGAAGCTACCAATAATGGAATGTTTTTAAACCCACAAATATAAATGCATCTTTGCTAAGCTGGAACCTTTTTTTGTTGTTGTTTTTAAGAAAAAAATAGATTTGAAAAACAAGGTAGATTTTGTCATAACAGTAAACTCTTTCCACAGCAACAGCTATATATCGGCTCTACTGTGGGAGTCACACAGCTCCCTTTACACAGATGTGATATTTACGGGAAAGCCTGTGCAGAGTGCTGCCTTGCCCGAGACCCTTACTGTGCCTGGGATGGCTCTTCATGCTCTCGCTATTTTCCTACTGCAAAGAGGTAGGAGGAATATTAGAAATAAACACAGTGTTTCATGTTTATCTTATCTGATTCCATTTTTGGAACAACTTCTTCATATAAATACATCATCTTTTTTCTGATGAATAAAATGAGGTGTTATACTTCAGGGAACTCTTAGACACCTCTAAACGTTGTACACAAGCTTGGTTTACTTTTGTTTTAAAAAACAAAAACACTTCCTTAATTTGACAAGATAGTCATTTCAACGTATTCTCTACTACTCACTTAAGGCTACCTTTGCCCCTTGATATTCACCAGTATTTTAGAAACAAGCAATAGTAGATGAAGTAATATACAATACTTGATAATATAAACCTAAAGATTAACAGTATGCACATGAACATATTGAAACCTTTAATAGAAATTAACATTATTAAGCCAATGCATTATAGGAGCAGTAAAATTTGTTTTGTTTTTTTATCTTAGCTAATGTTTTACAAGAAGGTAAGAACGTGGCTTTTTTCATTGCTAATGAGATGTGTTCTACAACATTTGGATCATTTTAAAGGTTTTGGAAAAATATTAGGGAAAAGAAATAACCCTAATATCTACTTAAATATTTTGATTACACACTAGATAATATTGACTGTAGTGTTAAATCATCTACAACTTAAATCTTTCATATAGTCAGTCCATATGGATTAAAACACAGTTACCTTGTTAATAATAATATTAAATAATAAATATTAAATATTAAATTATTATTCCACTTAATAAATATGCAATTTTCTTAAGCCTTCAATATTCAGAATTTAGACAACATGTTAGTATTACTTTCATATACGTATTGACTTTGTTGGAAGTTTAAATTTAAAACAAGAACTTAGTGTGGAGGTAATGTGTTATTGATCAAAGAAACCATGGATAATTTAATAAATAGGAATATGCTGTTTTCACAGCAATTAAATTAAATTAATTAAGAATAAGGTTTTATGCTTCTTAAAATCAGTTAGCTCTAAAGGGCTTCTAATGTTGCTTGAAAGTGTGAAATTCATGTTTGAACTAAAAATGGGTATTATTTCCTTTCCATGTGAAAATGTATAACATTGCCTAATTTAGTAATAATCCATTTGAATTTTAAGCTTTTATTAATGAGAAAGAAGATAAAAATAAGATCATAACTACATCTATAATAAGTTAAAAAGCTGGATGTTATTATACATTTGAAATGTGTTTATTGCATACCTAGAATCCAAGATTGAAGGAATTATCATTAACACATTTTTGTTGTGCCTTGCAGATTTTACTTAATCCAATTTCATGTGTCTTTGAAAAGGATGTTTAGAGGCCTCACAATTTATATATTCTTTGTGACGGCATTTTTCAAAAGCTTCAATGGCAATAAAAAACGCCTTCCCAAATGCTTTGTGGCTCGTGTTTCACAAGTTCCCTTGTTGGCTCAGTTTTGAAATGTGCAACATCTGTTTGATAGTCTCACCAATTCTACAAATAGAAATCTATAAATACCTGGGACTTCTAAATTTATGAATACAGTAACAAATTCCATGTTTGCAATTCTCAGTGGCCTTTGTGAGAGCTCTTTTCAAGGATGGTAACTAACTTTGCAGCAAGACAATACCCATTAAAATAGATGCAGAAAACAGATGGGCAAGTGTCCCCAGTCTTTTCGAGTCAGTCACACAGAGCCAATCTCCAGTTTTAGCCTTCTACTCCAACTACACATCTAGTTGGCACCACAACGGCTGGAGCCAACCTCCTTCCTCCCAGTCAACCAGTAGCCAAATGTAGAGAGAGGACTCCCAGAATGCACTGTAAGTAACATGATCTGAGCAGTAGAATGCAGGAGAAATTAATTTCCAGTTTTATAGCAAATTTAGCTTTTCTTTTAGAGGTAAGTTCGTCTTCTCTCTCACTTTCCTCTGATAAAAGGAGGAGCCTTGCTCCACGGTATTTGTTGTTGTTTTTGTCCTTTTATTCACTTCGCAGGTATATTGGTTTGCAATCAAAACCATGTAATCATAAAAGAAATGTTTTATAAAAAAAAGTTGGTATAGCAACCAAAAAGAAAAATTAAAGACTAACTTACAAGTAGAATTCATAGTCTTAATAGTATAATTTAACAAAAGTCTATTTAAGGAATTATGTGTAAGTATTAAGAGAAAGAGAACATTCATGTGAGTTTTAATTTTCAGGCTTACTCCCTCATTAGAGATTAGGAAAAAAAGTTTAATTCTATTCATTGAATAAATGGGTTGCTCTTCTGTATTTTGTGCTTTTTCCTCAGAATTTAAGATATTAAGAATTTTAGATTTTCTAGATGTTAGATACTTACTGACTGACATTCAGTAGCAAAAAGAAACCATGAATTTTCTGTTATCAATACTTAGAAAGACTTTTTGTTCATTGTTAGTACCTTTATATACTATTTTCCATTTTGATCGTCTTGCAGACTACTGTTATAGGTATAATGAGCTACTTTTAAAAAATCTTTTAGGCAGATGTAGATGCATCTCTTCTGATAAACTTCCAGGGTCTTTGACTCTTCTCAGTTCTTATGACAAATTCCCAAGAGGGAATAGAGGTACAGTAATAATTTTTAAATATAATTGTTTTAGACGCACAAGACGACAAGATATAAGAAATGGAGATCCGCTGACTCACTGTTCAGACTTACAACACCATGGTAAGTTATAGCATTTTTAATCTTTCAACTTGCTAACACCAGGGTAAAACCATAAGCAATAATGCATATACGCACACATGCATACAAGTTATACCCCTCTGCCAGAATACTTAGAGAAGTGCAACTGAAGAGAAAGCAAATCTTGTAGAAAGAAAATTCCAATGAAGACAAAGCACTGAATTATGTTTTATTATTGTAGGTATGATAAATTCAGGATGTTAGACCCTTACGAGACTTAATGCTCAATTTTCTCATGTTAACCAAAAGGAGTCAAGTTTAAGCACACGCTTTGTATGTGGTAGCAACAGGAGAGTAGTAGGCAGCAAATATATTCATTTAAATATATCAAAGAAGAAAGTGTAGTCTTAAAATGAGCCATGCAAATTACTCATTAATATACTCGTAATATAGACCCAGTATATTATTACTGGGTATCCTACTCAAGTAGAAGATGGTTTGGATGTCTTCACTCTGATTTAGTAGGATAGTCCCTTGAACTGGGGATTTTGGACCAAGTTCATTTTATGTTTCCTAAATGATGTCAAGGCCTATTTAATGTCAAGTTGCTTATTTAATGATGAAATATCAACCAATCTTCATTTAAAACGCAGTAAAATGGTAGTATAGCTCATCCCCCCCACCCCCACTTCAACCCTTTACAAAAACAATAATTAGGCTATGCTTCCCCCTGCTGGGAAAACTCAGCAATGACATCACTGCTAACGAGCAGCTCAGTTAAAAATGGCTAAAATATCAAATGTAAACATTTTACATGTAATTGAATGTAATTATCCTTTAACTTTTTTGGTGCGTTTTACATTAATCTTAAAAGCAGGTATACTATTTTTTATCATTTACTTGGATTTGATTTACTAATTCTGTGTGTAGAACATTCACGGTTCATGAATGTTAAGAAAGAAAACACACTGTACGAATAGCACCCAGCAACAGTCCAAAACCTAGTTGACTTTCTGAAAGTCCCTGTGTGTATCCTACATGTACTGGTATGTGATTCATGAATGTCCGCACGGTTGTTTGGGGGATGCCAATACCAGGAGACAGGTAGCCACAAATTGGGCCTATATTTTGAATTCATTTTGCTTGCAAAATTTCCTTATCTGTTATTTGTTTTCCTGTCTGTTATCGCTCTCATTATAAAAAAAAATACCACTAGATTGGAGCATATAAGTTTTTGTCTTTATACGGATTTAGTGCATTGTTGACACATCCTCATTTAATTTTTCGGATGGCATATTTCAGTTGGACAACAAAATATCCACTAGTTTTCCATTTATTTCATGTAGAAATATTGAATTATGATCAGCAGCTTTTCAACAATACAGCATTATGAAATATTCCTTTTATTAAAGAGTATATTTGCTTAGATATAGAGAAGCTAATGTTAACTAACTAGAAGTAAAAGAAACAAGATGATGTAAGTAGAGCTCATTTCCAGTCGGATTTAATCTCCATGTCAATATGGACCTTGCTATTTTGCTCACTTTTTTATCTCTAGGTCTGTAACAGATGCAATATTGTGAATATTGTAGATATTTAGTAAATATTTGTTGAATGAATTATCTAAATATTTCAAGCTATAGCCTAATACTTACATACTTTTGTTTCTCAATAGAGATTTGATCTAAATAGCATCCGTTATTTATTGTGAAAATGATTTGTCATACATTGTTATTAATACCATTGTATTCAGAAGTAGAATCTTTAAGAAATATCATAAACCAATTAACTAATAAATTATAGTTGCAAACCACTTTATGTAGAATACCATGCTATGTTTTGAAGATTGCTAGAGAAAAAAATATATATATATATCTTATTAATACATCCATTTTTTTTAGCAATCAGTCCCTTCATAGACCCAGTTAGTGTTTTTTCAAAGTGATATATATGCTGGAATTATGAGTGTACATATATACAAGGAAAAGTTGACCGAAGTCATACTTTCTTTTAAAGTGAGGCTGTGGATAAATAAATATTATTAACAGTTGAATGAATGGGCTTTGGAGAGTGCTTCAGATTTTAAAGTTATGTTTTGATGAAATTAGAGTGGTGCAACCCTATAAACTTTGGGAATATAGAATTGCTTAGCTGTAGAAAGTAAAATGAATGTGAATAACTTTTTTCTCCTGATTCTTCAGTTGGAATGAATACTGTAGGGAGGAAAAATAATTTCTGTGTTTCAATGTTACTGAGTCTGTGTGTGTGTATAAAAACAACCCCAAGTAGATGCTTGTGATATATGGGAGGAAATGGTAAAATAGTTCAAGAAGCTCTGCAGTAGTAAAAACATTCCTTTTTTGAAGGCCTCTTTATTCCTTGTCTGCTTGTCTTGCTAATTGACCAAACATAAAAAATATACACCATAGATTACAGTAAATTTCAAATGTTTGGAAACTAAGTCAGGCATTCCCATATGGTCAGACTGAGTCTTACCATTAGGAATCAGTGAATTATCTTGGAATAGGTGATGTCAATCTTTGACAGTAAAATGGGCAGAAATCCAGAGCTCAGCCCTATTAAATCATGTATGTTGCCTTGCTAATGTCCCATCTCACATTGAATAAAATATATGTGCTCATATGGAAACATATAAAGATATGAGATGTTTTCACAGAAACTGCTAAGCAACCTGAAGCCAATTATACACTTCAGGACCATCAGTTCCAGCTGTAATGGTAAACATATTGTGTAAAACTCTATATTTTACATCTCCTGAGGTTTTAATAGAGGGACTGTATAAAATAACTCAGAATTAAGGTGGAAGACATTTCACTCTCGATGAAACCTTTAACACTCAGTGCTCTGTTCGCTCTCTTGTAAAGACAGCACTAATGGTGAGCTGGACCGGGTGAAACAGAAGAATCCAGCTCCACTTCCCCTTGGTCCAGCACACTCTCCCCCATCACTGGTAGCCTTTTGCCTTGGGAAATTTCAGTACAAAACCCTAAATATATCTGCTAGCAGATCTTCTTGTCTTCCCATTCACTCATACACAATGCTAACGAGAAACCTCCAGTATGTTCCCTTTCCTAAAGTAACTGTTGTGCACAGAATTGGAGCTTGTCTGACTTTGCATTCAAGAGCATAAGTGATTGAGTCAATTTACCTTTAAACTACCTCTCATTCTTCCTTCTTTACTAAACGAGCTGTATTATGATCTACATGTCCAGAAAGGAAAAAGCTATACCAGAAGTAACAATTTTTGAAAATTAACATCTTAGATTTTTGCATCTTTGAAGTATTTTACGTCCTAACTTCTACATTAATGCCATCATTGAATTTCACTTTGTAATAGTTCTCTTGGCTGTTCTACATACATGCATTTCCTTTCCAACAACCCACAGTAAAATGTTGGCAGAATTCAACCTTCTTCATTATCTCCACAACTAGTTCATCTCAATTTATGTCTTAGTTGGCATAATTTAAATGAAATCATTCCAAAATTGTTCCAAAATTTCATAAAATATCTCTGGCAGTGTCATCTTTATGGTGTGCAGAGCTATAAATTTAGTGTTTTGGAGCAATGCTAATCTGGTCTGTGCTTTAGCTTCTTTTATACATGTAGAAAATCCAACTATGAATCTGAGCATTTGGCCCCAAGAGAAGCCTCAAGATTTGATAGATGAGCTGATGTCAGTCCTAAAAAAAATCCCTAACTTTAATAAATTACCAAATTGTATCAAGTCTAAGACGTCACTGAATGTAAGATGCACCATTATTTTATGTACTGCTTAGAGAGAAAAACTGCCCAAAATGGACAATCTAATATATGGTCCCAGCATCAAGCCAGAACGCAATATGTTTCAGTATTGGCACAAAGGAGAAATAAATTCCCAACCGAAAGAAGATAGCAAAGAAATTGGCCTGTTTTACTCCTTGAACCACAAAGGTGGTCCTCATGAAGGTTTAATTTCTGAATTCACAAATAAATTCCCAACCGAAAGAAGACAGCAAAGAAATTTGCCTGTTTTACTCCTTGAACCACAAAGGTGGCCCTCATGAAGGTTTAATTTCTGAATTCACACCAACGGGGTGGACCAAAAGCTTCAGACAAAACTTTAATTTAAGGAGCTGTCAGCTTAGTAGGGTCTCACGTGTCTGGAAGAAGTAAGAACAAATTATTTCTGGAAGAAAGCAACTTTAACTCAGATGGAGAACAACTGTAAGACATTCTGATATCAGAGATGTTAAAATATAAAGGAGCATGCATCCTAGAATGAAATTACTATAGTAGTGTCTTCCATAACTTTTGTAAACCTTTTCTGAAACTGTTTTCACTGGAGAAAATCAATCATCACCACAGTAGTCTTCTGACATTACGTTAGGCCAATAATCCATTTATTCATAGCACATGTATGCAAGACCTGCACACACAACCTGAATAAGAAGAATAAGAAGAGGTTTCAAATATTTTGTGCTATCATTGTTCCTTATTAAAGCTTTTAAATACGTCATCAGAGATCACCCAATTTATACATCTATAATTTAACTGTTGTAAATGAAAAGTTCTTAAACATGCTGTATTTTTTAATTCCAAAACTTATAAGGTAAACATATTAAATAAAATACAAGATGGTATTTTTATTGTTTATGGAAGGTTTCTACTTCAGCAAATGGGTGTTTTCCATCATCTATCATATCTATTCGGAAAAGGTAAATTGAACATTAAAGTTCATGTTTCCTTATTTTTAAAGGTGTAAATTCACATGGTAATTTTACTCTGCCATGTAAATTATACGTGTTTTCTTGGTAAAGAATTTGCTATAAAGTCATGAAAATAAAACATATCAGACATTTAATATAGACTATATAGTACAGTAGATATCTTCATATTGGTGTTGCTTTTTAAAATAATTGAGTTTCAGCCCTCCCTATACTAAGAAGCATTGAGGCCTCTGATATCCCAAGATTATTAAGCACGTTATTAAAATGGCTTCATAGTTAACTTCAAAACATGTCAATTTAATTTGTGTATTTTAAATCAATATATACCTTAAAAATAAGATACTAGCGATTCTCTCTACAATAATTACCTATGAACAATAAAATTAAAATATCCTAGTCATATCTCTCTGTTTATCCATCTACCTATCTATACACTGACAAGAGCATTTAAACACAAATCCACAGGTATCTGTGAATTCAAGGAAAGCTGGAAACTCCTTGAATTGTAAAATTCCAAGTGTTGTATTCTGCTTGGTAATTATTTCCCAGCACCAGAGACAGATCTTAATTTAGGGCATAAAACAGAATAGTTTAAAATTTAAATTTATTTTAGCAGTTTGATAAATTATAAGTTTAAATGTTCTCTAAGGTTTCATTAATTGAGTCTTTTTTGCACTTGAGAAATAGATGTATTGAGCATATGGACTTTAATACATATGCACACATTTCTAGGCACATGTATGCATGCAAACTCACATGCAACAAACATTTACTGAGAAACTAGCTGGTATAAGCATCACACAAAACACTGGAGAAATATTATACTAAGCATTATTGTGATGAATAAACAACTAGTACCCCTGTTATATAGCTGTAAATTTGTGTTAAGTGCACTACAGTATATAAGATTATTAAATCAGTTGTTAACCATCTTAATATTCAGTCAGGCCCAAAATATACATGAATGTCAAGGATGAGTGTTAAGGATGAGTGAAACTTTTGTCTTCTTTTTATATTTTATTTATTTTTTTTTGCGATACGCGGGCCTCTCACTTTTGTGGCCTCTCCCGTCGCAGAGCACAGTCTCCGGACGGGCAGGCTTAGCGGCCATGGCTCATGGGCCCAGCCGCTCTGCGGCATGTGGGATCTTCCCAGACTGGAGCACGAACCCGTGTCCCCTGCATCGGCAGGCGGACTCAACCACTGCGCCACCAGGGAAGCCCTTCTTTTTTTATTTTTAAATATTTTATAGCTTCCCAAGAGTTATTGATTCATCCATGAAATGCCTTTTCAGCTACTGCTACTTTAGGAAATATTTATTATTCATCCACTTGAAGTCAAATTAGAGTATTTTCTATTGATAAAGTACCACTTGTATTTCTGGAGAAAATAATCAGAATCCAGTAAGAAAAATCTAAGTAATGTTGTTTATAATAAGAAGTGCATATCTCCAGCTTTCTGTGTCACCATGAGTTGGTGGACAACATTTCCTTTCCTCCTTTGCTTGACCTTTTACATTGAATAATATTGGCAAAAAATTTACAGTGTAAAATATTAAAATTACAATGTGATGAAAACAAGTGGAATTAGATTTCTCTTTATGTAGTTTGGCAACTAATTGAATTTGCTAAATATTTAAAATAATTTGCAATTATTTTCCCTCTCCCAAATTGTTTCATTATTTATGAAATTCAGCTTTTTAATAACCTAAAGGGTGAGAATATCAAAAATGACAGCAGAGATCAAATAGTTGAATACATATATGGTTCACTACCTCACCTATCTCTGTCTTTTCTACATGAAATCAAATATCCTAAGATTCTTACATTATTAGCATTTCAATCTTGGGAGACATTTATGGGGTTAAAATGGAGAGTGAAATAAATGGAAAGCTGAAATGTGATGCCTTCTGTTTCTGCTATATTGGAAGAGAATCAAATACTAAATAAGGCCTTTAGCAACGTGATATTTCTGGCCAAATGATGGATATCTTGACTTTTTGTTGTTACAAAAGGAAGCAATTTATTTAACTTCTTTCTTTCCTCCCATTCTTTCTGGCTTATTAGCCTCATTTCATTTCCATAAATTATCCCACTGAAAGAGGAAATGGTTAATTGAAGATTGCTTCCTTAAAAACATTATTTCTTGTCATTAACAGCTGCAACATATTGTAATATGTGTTATTCAAACACGCTGTGATGCTTTAAAAATAATTTTAATGTCCTCAATTATTTTGCTCTAACTATTCACTTCAACCCATAAGAATTCATTATGCCAATTTAACAACTCACCCTTCTTGTCTACTAGTAATATTCATGACAAAAGTTTGTATTCAGAATCATTGCTTTCTAAGTATGAAAAGTAGTTTTAAATTGATTACAATGAGATTGCTTTCTTTCTGGAAAAATTACTTATTGGCATAGACATCGTTTAGAGATATAGGTGTCCCTGGAGATATGAGAATACATTCATATAATTTCTCAAATATCTTTCTCTTCGTATTATCCCATATTTGAAATTTTTGATTTTGGAGTACACTTGATTAGTCATCATCATCTTCCACCATATCTCAAGTCAACTCTTATAACATTATAAAACTTAACAAATTTAGAAGACTTGAGATGTTTACAGTGCAATAATGTGTTCTGTCATAATGAGGGTTATAAACCCTATACCATTTTTAATTGATTAAACTCTTAATCATTTATGTAATTATGATAACTCTGTGCCTTGAAAATGTCAAAGTTACATGAGATTTCAGCTTTTAAATGCAGAGTAAACTGTTACCTGCATTTGCTATTCAGCAAACATCAGCTAAGGGTTTATGACTACCTTGTGCCCAAATTGTGGAATGCACAGTATGAGGGAGATAATCAGATTAATAAAAAATTGTAACAAATAAGACTACATGTGCTCTAAAGATACATGTAAAAAGAGATTTTTTGAAAGCACAGAAGAAGCAATACTTTTTTTTGATACGGGTGAGAGAGCAGAATTGATGCTGGGAAGGAGTTCATAATTTGTCTCATTAGGGCTTCTCAATAAAGGATTTTAATTTTTGAATAAACAGTTGAAACTATCACAAGAACAGCAATAACAATAATATCACCTCACATATTTATGACTACCTCTGTATCCAGACAATGTACTATTATTTGTATGTAGATATATTTTAATAACAAAAAATATTTAAGGGGATTATAAAAAGTATATGCTGTCTGTAATTGATAAGTGACCTAATATATTTCAGACAATTTGCAATTGTTTGATTAAAAGCAAAGATAGGATAAAGGCAGCAATAATGTCACACAGGCAAAGCAGATGTACTGACAGAGAACAAAACCAGGCGTGTGACAAGAACATATTTACTAAGAAGTTACAAGGGTAAGACATAAATTTGTTTAATGGTTTTTTTCAGCCAATGTGGGGGGAGAAATATCAAGTGGTGAGTCACAAAGTTCATTAAAAAATTCAGTTGTTCAAGCGAATCTCAATAATTCCTAAAAACTAACATTAGAAAAATTTCCCAAAGATGAACACCATAGTCAACAACATTGGGACATAAACACAGTGAGCGAATCCATAGAGTATTGCTTATGGGTTCCCTCAACATAGATCAGAGGGACCCCACTCAACAGGATTCAATAAAATCAATTATGGGATTAACACAATGTGTTTCATGTAAACTGCTCTTGTTTCAACTATAATCCAGAGAGAGATTTTAGATTAGATTTACCTGTATGTGCAAGATTTCATATCCTTCAGGAAATCTTGAATCAACAATGTTTTCTCAGGTGAGCTTTTGATTTATATTGTGTATTTATGAGTTCAACAGTATATGCTCTGAAAAATACTTACAGTGCAGCTATATTCTATGCCACCATTTCTATGCAGAGCTGTTTGCTTTAATAACAGTCAAAATGATAGTGTATTTGGCATCCAAAAAATTGAAAATCTAATCAGTTTAGAAGTTAAGAATCAAAATGTTGTTCCTGTTTGTTAAATTTTTTTTTTGAGAGAAAGAGAGGGCAAGAATGAGACAGAGATGGGGGTAAAGGGGTTATGGGGGGGAAGAGAGGAGGGAGAAAAGAAGAGAGAGAAAAACATATTGTTATTAGACCCCTAATGTTTCCTATGTTGTACAAAATTTACTCAAGTGGTTGGGATAGAAGGGTCAGAAAAGGGAATGAATATTTACTGAGTGCCTTCCAGTAGTCTATTGGGTGTAAGATCGGCTGCAAGGATATATTGCACAACATGGGAAATATAGCCAATATTTGGTAATAACTGTAAGTGGAGTGTAACTGGTAAGAATTGTATAAAAATAAATTTAAAATTAAATAAGATTTTTTGAGTATCTGTTTATAAGGTATCAGGTGTGGAGAAATTAACAGAAAAAATGTTTACAGGGTGTGAAGTCAAAGCACCCAAATATATGAATGCTTGGCTGAGGCCACTTTAAATGAAAGTTCTGGTCCTAAATTAAAAGTTGCTGATGATAGAAACATTCTACTGCAGAGGAATTAAGAGAAACAAGTGTATTCAAAAGATATTTAGTTTCTTCCATTTTTTGGCAGTCGCAGAATCTAACAGAACATACAGTAGGAGACTCTCAAACCAAAGAAGGAGAGTAGTACCTCTGCATACTAAGACTGATAGTTAATATGACAGGACTTTTAGCTTCACTGCTTACTAACTAGAAGATTTTGTTTTGCTTTCAATTTCGACAAAGGAGAGAAAGAAAGGGCCAACTTAGAGGGGAATGAATCCTTAACGTATTGGCAAGAGTAGTTATTAAGACACCAAGTTGTGCTTCTTATCTTATTCAGGTGGGAAAGTATCTGAATGTCATGATATTTCTTGAAGTCCATGGCCTATTGCTATATTAAACCAAAAACAACTTGGTATAAATTTATTAGATTCTACTATAGATAAGTAACAGATGAATATTTTTTAAATTCAGGAAACATTTACCACTAAGAGAATTCTTTTCTTTAATGGGCTTTGGGAAACATTTTCTGTCACCAGAGATCTTGGAGAGAAACTAAAAACTAAGTAGATTTCCCAAGACTCTAGAGGTGACAGAAAGCTCTCTGTGGATCAATTAGAATGATTAAATTAATTGAGAAGACAAACAGTGACTTTTTTGAAAATGTACCTAATAGATGTTTCATTTATATTAAGCTCTATTATTTCTTATTATACAAGTTACATTGCTTTTCTTATCTGAGTATCAACTAATGTACTGAAGGATTTATACAGGTCTCTATGTTTGAGAGCAATAACTTATTTATACCTTAGATTTCTATAGATATCTATAGTAACTTGGACAAATTAGATGAGAGACAAGTATTATCATAAATTTCTACAAGAAAACTAGACCTGAGAGGCATGGCTGGCAAGACAGAAGATACTGGTGGATAACCATACTGTTTGTCTCTAAATCCAGCTGATTTTTTTCTGTGTTATCATGCTGTCATATATCTTATGATTTAGTAATATGTAGATATTGAATGAAAAGTTACTTCCTAAAAGTAATAGGATTTCTTTTTTTAATTAAATATTTTTTTATGTTTTTATTTTATTGGAGTCAGAACACAACATGAAATCCACCCTCTTAACAAAATTTGAAGTATTGTTCACTGTAGGCATAATGTTGTGTAGCAGATCTCAAGATCTCATTTATCTTGCATAACTAAAATGTTATACCCATTGACTAGCAACTCCCCATTTCCCTTCCCCCCCACCCCATAGCAACCACCATTCTACTGTCTGCTTTTACGAGTATTTACTACTTTAAATACTTCATCTAAGTGGAATCATGCAGTATTTGGTTTTCTGTGACTGGCTTATTTTACTTAGCATGTCTGCAAGTTTCATCCATGTTGTTGCATATTGCAGAATTTCCACCTTTTTTCAGGTTGCATAATATTACAAGTAAAATAATTTCTAAATCAAATAAGTTTAAACTGCACAACCATTAGCAGAAAAAAAAATGCATTCTATGTAAACTCTAAAGACCTCTGTGACAAGGCATTCTAATTATTCATGGTAGCTCCTGAATCACAGATCTCCCAGCTCGTGTTGGACATAGACACTCAATTCATCTCTATCCAAGGAAGCAGATGTCTTGCAAACTAGCACAGCAACATGTGCCATATCTATTCAATCAAAGATATACTAATAATTTCAGAGGGAAAAGAAAAATACTACCATAGTGCATGTATATATTGACACGCAGATATACATATCTCCAACATGAAATAAGCTGTGACTTGGAATCAGTTAAATATTGTTTCTTTACATTTCAGTCATTTCCTGTTTTTTATTATTTCTAGAGTATTGATCTTTTAAATAAGAAGAGACAGATACTTCCCAATATTAGAAGAGTTTTGTTTCACACCTAGAACAATAAAGGAAAAAGCACTGGGACTGACATCCCTGGAGATAGCAAATTCAGGCAGAAGGTTGACTATAGGTAGTGAGAATAGGAGATGATGGCCATAGGCTGTGTATGGGAATTGGATGGAAGCAGGATTTGGGAAAGTTTTAAACTTAGAGCAAATCATACTGTCTGTGACAGACAGAAGTACTCAGATTGTTACAACAAGAGTAAAACTGTCAAAGTGATGCAAAAAAGGGGGAAACATTTTTTTAATTAAAAATCTAGCTGAGTTTGAAGAAGAAAGCAAAAATTTTTCATCTGTCTACACTGTCAGCCCTCTGTGCATGTGAAAATATATTTATTATTTTCTAAATTAATTTAATGAGTTCCAGATTGTACAGGATGTCATAATGGAAACAGGATTAAACAAGATAACAAGGAGTTTTTCTTCTCTAAATGAGTTTTACCTAGACACCCCGTGTCGTACTTTTGATCTTAACTGTGTTTCATTTACCACATTGAAGGAGGTTACATAAAGGGTAAAATAATAGAAACTTAATCAGGAAACAGAATTTCTTATTGCTGCGTTTTATTACATACTCTTGCCATATTCTTTAGCCTAATTCTTGAAAATAATAAAAGATGTGTCATTTTAAAATAAGGACAATTGAAACCACATTGCATTATAATTGTGCATCTTTCTTCTGAACCATCCCAAACATTTCACACCAATTGATCTTCAGATCAAACTTGTGGATTATTTAAGGGTTGTTGGTGGGGAGTATAAACTTCCTGAACTCTACCTTCTGTAAAATACTAGATAAATATTACTGGCTGGTAAATTTAATTTTACAGATGAAAAACAAACACAAAAAGGCAAAATTAAGTTCTCAGAAATGGACTCTTATTTCCAAAAACCCAATCGAATAACTTTTCTGCTGGAGAATTGTGGCAGAAATTCACTGGCACCATTAGTCAGGGCATAGAGTTTTACAATGAAAATAATATCTTGGAGAGTATTATCATGGCATATAAATGTATAGTTATACTGCACACATGACTGATTTTGTTAATGTAATGCTATTTTCTGGTAGACAAATCTCTGTATATGCTTTATATAACCCATACTGAAATAATTAGTCTATTTAGTAGACACTTGAATTCTGAAACCTTGTCATTTCTGTCATCTTCAATCAAATTGGAAAAGACTTCCAACTTGGCAACAAATTCATCTCCTGAATTTCTGAATAAATACTTTGGAAAGTTGAGTTTACTTCTCTAACATTTTCTCATTTCATTTCCTCATCACCGGCCAGATAATCACCATGGCCACAGCTTTGAAGAAAGAATCATCTATGGAGTAGAAAATAGTAGCACGTTCCTGGAATGCAGTCCAAAATCACAGCGAGCTCTGGTCTATTGGCAATTCCAGAGGCGAAATGAAGAGCGAAAAGAAGAGGTATAGGAAAGAAACTGCCTGGATTAATTCTATATGACATATGCTGTTAAGTGACCCCAGCATGGTTGACTTGAGAGGGGAAAAAAAAGTAGTGAATATTTATTCTTTTCTTAACATACCAATACTCATTCATTAAACAAGTATTCATTGAAGGCTGATTTTATGACAGGCTTTGTGATAGGAGTTAGAGAAACAAAGGTGAACTGGTAAGAGTTTTGTCTCAGAAGCTGTTTGGGGATATATTTTAGAGACTTCTTTTTTCTTCCTGGAGTTATCTGCAAAACAATTATGTTATCTACATTCATATACAAGAAAAAAATCTAATCCTTCTACTAATTTTAACTTTTGTTCAATTAATTCTGCTCTCCAAACATGTTTTCCTTTCTCCATTAACTTCCTCCTCAAATGGGAAGGGGCAGTTAAGGGAAAGGAGTAGTAGATTTTGGATAAAGGATCTGAGGTCCAGTTATGAACTCTGATGTGAACTGTGCATGTAGTTTCACACAAATCTTCCTCCTCTGTGGATCCATTTATTCCTCTCTAAAATTTTTAAAAATACATACATAGAAAATCTCAGTGAGTACTCTGAGCCTTTAAAACTTTTTAAAAAGTGTTAAATAGGGTAACCATAGTATGTAGGTGATTTGTGAATGTACAATGTGCAGACAATTTTACAAACATAATCTGAATGTAGAAGTAAAAGTCCTTCTGTTATCTCTTTTGACAGTTGAAGCAGTCTTCAAACATGTAATCACATCATATAAATGTTAAGGTTGATTTTATATATTACCAGCTGTGGCTTTCAGAGATCTCTTTTGTAAACTGTATGCAAAATAAAAGTGAGGTTAGACATATTAAATAGCCTATCTTCATGTCACATCTAAGACTTAGGAAATTGAATAAATAAGTAAGCATGCAATCCCATGTTTTTTCTGGTTGCTCAACTGCTGAACTTATTCTATTTTTCAAACCTTATTATAAATTTATTCTAATGCTGCATTGTTCTCTAGTATCATGTTTCTATATTTCCAATTCCAGTATTCAATGTTAACTTTCTCCTATATTTATATAGCTTATTTCAAATTTATAAAGTATATCTTTGTCCTTTCATCCCATTATCTTGCTTACTTTAAATTATTATGAGAAATTCTATTAAGACAATAGACAGCAATGTTTTGCAGTGCTTCTTAAAAACAATTGGAAGAAATGTATAACTCTTTTCCCTGATAGGAAAATGCAGTCATTTCTCTTAAACTAGAAATTTTATTAACTGTGAAAATGTGTCTCAGTACACAGTCTAAATTTTTGCTGAGACAGAGTTTTGGAGCCTATATTTCTTGTAAATATGTATGATTTTACTACATCTTGTCTTTTGCTAGATCAGAGTGGATGATCATATCATTAGGACCGAACAAGGCCTTCTATTGCGTAGTCTGCAGCGGAAGGATTCAGGCAATTACCTCTGTCATGCCGTGGAACACGGATTCATGCAAACCCTTCTTAAAGTGACCCTGGAAGTCATCGACACGGAGCATTTGGAAGAACTTCTTCATAAAGATGATGATGGAGATGGCTCTAAGACCAAAGAAATTTCCAACAGCATGACACCTAGCCAGAAGGTCTGGTACAGAGACTTCATGCAACTCATCAACCACCCCAACCTGAACACAATGGATGAGTTCTGCGAACAAGTTTGGAAAAGGGACCGAAAACAGCGTCGGCAAAGGCCAGGACATACCCAAGGGAACAGTAACAAATGGAAGCACTTACAGGAAAATAAGAAAGGTAGAAACAGGAGGACCCACGAATTTGAGAGGGCACCCAGGAGTGTCTGAGCTGCATTACCTCTAGAAACCTCAAACAAGTAGAAACTTGCCTAGACAATAACTGGAAAAAATGCAATATACATGAACTTTTTTCATGGCATTATGTGGATGTTTACAATGGTGGGAAGTGCACCTGAGTTCCACCAATTATAAATTAAGTCCATGAGTAACTTTACTAACAGATTTTCTTCCTAATACCAACACTTAATAGAGGTCAGGTGAATGCAGATGTTCACACTAGTGACTTAATGTTTCCTATGAGATTTCACTATACAGGTTTTGCTTTCTTCTTTGCCTGAGAAATAAAAATGTCATTTGCCATGTTGCCATCTAAAGAAGAAAAACTGCATCAGCAAAGCCATTTTATTGAACTAGAAGTTTTAAACTGCATGGATTTACTAAGCTGATGAATATTCCAAAACACTGTTGGATTCAAGGATATTTTTTGTCTACCAGCACTCGTGTTTATATGTACTGGAGGAGTAAAATGATACTGAATTAAACGGTCTGTGGAAATACGAAAAACATAAACCATCCATCATCCAGAAGAAAAATGGAATACACTGATCTACTACTGATGTCTTCTTCCAGCTTTGATCTAAAGATGTATTTTATTAAAACTATAATTTAAATGTACCATGACAAATATGCAGAAAAAATTAGCTCTTTTCTAAGCTAGAGTAGGTTTTTGTCTTACAATTATTGTGCTATGTAGTTTTTTGTTTTTAAAAACTCCAATTGTGTGCTGCTTTTTTTAAAACGTTGTTTTCAGTTTTGCAAGAGGAATAACCAATATTGTCCTAGAAACATATATACATCATTAACAACTAATTCCTAAAATCTGGATATAAATTATGCTTTATTTCTCTGAGGAATTAAGAAAAACCACTTCCCCTTCTTCAAATAGTATCTAAATTAATTAGAACCTGCATAATGTTCTTAGAAAAACAGAGCATTTAACCCGAAAAAAAAAGAGAAGAAAGAAATAGATTTGTAAATGCATTTTCTTGTACCTAATGGATCAACAAAGAGAAAAGGAACTGCATATTTCGTGCAAATAGTAAGCATTGGTTTAATTTTCATAGAAAATGTCTTAATTCTGCGCTTGAATTCCTGCCTGATATTTGAGACATAAAAACTCTCTCTCATGACTCCATTTGGAATTTTATCTGTCACTTAATTTTTTTGAGAAGAGGGAGATCAGTAATATTCAGAACAACCTCCTAAAAGCAAATTTCCCAACTCTGTTTACATTTTTATCAGCTGCCTCTTATCTCACCTTGTTTAAGACAATTATCTGTCTAAAGGACACATGACTCTTTTCAGGTCAATGGGAGTGACTTATACAAACTATTTTCCAGGACACGGCTCACACTTAAAACATGTAAAGCTCTTTGTCTCCTGCAACAACTTATAAAATAAGATAAAAGATTATTAATTAAGGGCTTGCCTGCTTCATTGTCCTAAGATGATTCTTTGAGAATCATTGACTTCAAGATGTATAAGACCTTCAGCATTGCAATGCAGTTTTGCACTGCACTCATCTTTCCAAGAATCCCTCTCTGGGTCCTTCGTCACACACAAAAATGCAAAGGAAACATCTTATTGCTAATTAATGAAAGCAGCATTGAAATTCTAACGCTAGCTGTCTTGGGATTCTAATTAACTCAGCATTAATTTCTCACCTCAGACTACAGTGAATTTTTTTTGAATTCTCTATCAGCTGAAATATTCACAGATGGAAGCTCATGTTTCAGTTTTAATGATTACTTTGAATAAATGATTTTTTGACGTTTGTTTCAATGGGAGCCTAAAAATATTCTACATTCAATTTTAGGCTCCAATGATTAATACAATGTTACTTTTAGAAGTACATCCTCAAATGGTAGCTAAATTTTAAATTATTTGAAGGACAGACTCCTGTAGAGGAAAAAAAAAAAAATGAGATATAAATCAAAAAACCAAGAGTGCTCCAAAAATAGGTCATTTAAAAATTTCTCATAGAGTATCTTAACTGTACTAAAATTCGGTGTTGCATTTTATTCTAAATTTGCAGCTGAAACAAATTTATTTGCAATAACAGAAGTATCTTATTATTAGTCCTCAAAAATAAAGGATTTGAAGGGGTAGAGATTGTATAACTTCAGGGATGCCTTCCAATATCTGAATGCATTTTGTTTAGCATTATGAAATACCCATAGAAAGAATGTGTAGATTTCAACTAACAGAAACAAAAACAAATCCACTGACATGTCTTTATAAATCAGGTCTAAGTTTTCGAAGAAAATTATAGATATAACATGCAGGTAAATAAGTCTTATTACAGTCATAATCTGCCAATGGGTATTGAGGTGGGCAGTTTGCACAAAAAGTAATTAATGTCCCATTTAATTCATTTTCAATAGACTTTGGCTTATGCATGTATCATCAGAGTTGAAACTTTGTTAAGAGACTCGTGACCTTGAACAGATTATTACAGCAATCTTAAAACAGGAAAAAGGTACAGCACAGCAGAGAAATTATGGCCCAGTTGAAATCAAATGCAAAATGTAAATGTACACTTACTGCTACATTTTATGTATTATTTAGTGATTTTCAGTGGTATGTGTTTAATATTTTTGCTACCTACACATTAGGCAACAGAGATGTACATAATTTCGAAAAGAAGAGGAAGGACAGTGTAAAATGCAACTTTTTGTAGGTACTCCATTTCAGTGTTCAACATCATCCTAAAATGCAAGATTTTCCCACATAGGCAACAAGGTGGCTTATGTGCTATTTAAGGGCAGAAGCTGTGTGCCCATTCAATCAGCATGTTTTTTTGCCAGGTAGTAAATACGTTCCATATCTGTATTTATCATTGCATTTCAGATGGGAACTAGAAAACTGGAGAGAAAAATGTAATGAAACTGCTGCTGTAAATTATTCCTTTTAGCATGTATTCAGTTGCTAAATACACATTTCTTCAAAATATTTGAATTCAGATGTCTTTACTATTCCATGTAGCATATAGTGTCAAGGAACATAAGTTTAGAAAAGGTTGAGAACCAAAGTCAGGTTGCTAGCAGATTTCTTCATTGTAGTCATCTGTAAACTGGGCTCTATACTTATGGAGATGATGTGAATTTAATGCCCTTTAAATTAAATACTGTTATTTTATGCCATACTTAAAAAGCAAATATGGGGATGAAATTCTATAGTATGTCATTATCATAATCAGTTTGGTTTCATTCTGGATCTACAAAGACGCCTGATAATTGTTATTGAAGTTGCCTATCCTGAAGGTCATAAACAAGCATTTTATTAATATGGAGTGATTAGTATAACATTTTGAAATCTTTGTTTTATGAATTCATTTTTTAAACACAATCTGTGTTCACTTTAATGGTAATCAATCAGGTTTCATGGCTTCAAAGACACACTTAACAAATAGGATTCAACATCAGTGTTATAATGTGTTAGAGATAAATTGGCCTAATGCCAAAGACATCCATGCTTTTTAATTTTGTTTGTAGTAATTATTTAAAGTCAATGTTAATGTTTGCAAAATACATGTTTCCATAAAGAAGAAAACATTTTTCAAAAAGTCTGCAAAATCCTATTAGTTTGATTTGTAACAATTTTTATAGTAATTAATTAAAGAAACATACTTTTTAAAGTTAATATACTAAGAGGACCTATACATGAAAGAGAGAAAGAAGCCACAGAAATGGTGCCTCATATAGTATGTCCATTTTCACAGTCAACCTGATCAAAGAAGACAGCTTGGTTTTCATTTCAAACATGCAAGCACACACAGGCAGAGGCAGAGGTACCAAATCAAACTAAACTAAAAAAAAAAAAAGAAAATTGAATATAAAGGATTTGGGCTTTTATTTTATTTTTTAACATCTTTTTTGGAGTATAATTGCTTTACAGTGGTGTGTTACTTTCTGCTTTATAACAAAGTGAATCAGTTATACGTATACATATATCGCCATGTCTCCTCCCACTTGCATCTCCCTCCCACCCTCCCTATCCCACCCCTCTAGGTGGTCACAAAGCACTGAGCTGATCTCCCTGTGCTATGTGGCTGCTTTCCACTAGCTATCTGTTTTACATTTGGTAGTGTATATATGTCCATGCCACTCTCTCACTTCGTCCCAGCTTACCCTTCCCCCTCCCTATGTCCTCAAGTCCATTTTCTACGGCTGCGTCTTTATTCCTGTCCTGCCCCTAGGTTCTTCAGAACCTTTTTTTTTTTTTTTTAGATTCCATATATATGTGTTAGCATACGTTATTTGTTTTTCTCTTTCTGACTTACTTCACTCTGTAGGACAGACTCTAGGTCCATCCACCTCACCACAAATAACTCAATTTCTTTTCTTTTTATGGCTGAGTAATATTCCATTGTATGTATGTGCCACATTTTCTTTATCCATTATCTGTCGATGGGCACTTAGGTTGCTTCCATGTCCTGGCTATTGTAAATAGAGCTGCAGTGAACATTGTGGTACATGCCTGTTTTTGAATTATGTTTTTCTCAGGGTATATGCCCAGTAGTGGGATTGCTGGGTCATATGGTAGTTCTATTTTTAGTTTTTTAAGGAACCTCCATACTCTTCTCTATAGTGGCTGTATCAACTTACATTTCCCCCAGTAGTGCAAGAGGGTTCCCTTTTCTCCACACCCTCTCCAGCATTTATTGTTTCTAGATTTTTTGATAATGGCCATTCTGACTGGTGTGGGGTGATACCTCATTGTAGTTTTGATTTGCATTTCTCTAATTATTAGTGATGTTGAGCATCCTTTCATGTGTTTGTTGTCAATCTGTATATCTTCTTTGGAGAAATGTCTATTTGGGTCTTCTGCCCATTTTTGGATTGGGTTGTTTGGTTTCCTGGTATGTATGAGCTACATGAGCTGTTTGGTTTCCTGATATGTGTGAGCTAAATTTTGGAGATTAATCCTTTGTCAGTTGCTTCGTTTGCAAATATTTTCTCCCATTCTGAGGGTTGTCTTTTCGTCTTGTTTACGGTTTTCTTTGCTGTGCAAAAGCTTTGAAGTTTCATTAGGCCCCATTTGTTTATTTTTATTTCCATTTCTCTAAGAGGTGGGTCAAAAAGGATCTTGCTGTGGTTTATGTCATAGAGTGTTCTGCCTGTGTTTTCATCTAAGAGTTTGATAGTTTCTCGCCTTACATTTAGGTCTTTAATCCATTTTGAGCTTATTTTTGTGTCTGGTGTTAGGGAGTGATCTAATCTCATACTTGTACATGTACCTGTCCAGTTTTCCCAGCACCACTTATTGAAGAGGCTGTCCTTCCTCCACTGTACATTCCTGCCTCCTTTATCAAAGATAAGGTGACCATATGTGCATGTGTTTATCTCTGGGCTTTCTATCCTGTTCCATTGATCTATATTTCTGTTTTTGTGCCAGTACCATACTGTCTTGATTACTGTAGGTTTGTAGTATAGTCTGAAGTCAGGGAGCCTGATTCCTCCAGCTCCATTTTTCTTTCTCAAGATTGCCTTGACTATTCAGGGTCTTCTGTGTCTCCATACAAATTTTAAGATTTTTTGTTCTACTTCTTTGAAAAATGCCATTGGTAGTTTGATAGGGATTGGATTGAATCAGTAGATTGCTTTGGGTAGAATAGTCATTTTCACAGTGTTCATTCTTTCAATACAAGAACATGGTATATCTCTCCATCTATTTGTATCATCTTTAATTTCTAAAGAAATTAATCAGTGTCTTATAATTTTCTGCATACAGGTCTTTTGTGTCCTTAGGTAAGTTTATTCATAGGTATTTTATTCTTTTTGTTGCAGTGGTAAATGGGAGTGTTTCCTTAATTTCTCTTTCAGATTTTTCAATATTAGTGTATAGGAATGCAAGAGATCTATGCATTAATTTTGTATCCTGCTACCAGATTCATTGATTAGCTCTAGTAGTTGTCTTTTAACATCTTTAGGGTTCTCTATGTATAGGATCATGTCTTCTGCAAACAGTGACAGCTTTCCTTCTTCTTTTCCAGTTTTTATTTCTTTTTCCTCTCTGATCACTCTGGCTAGGACCTCCAAAACTATGTTGAATAATAGTGGTGAGAGTGGACGTCCTTGTCTTTTTCGTGATCTTAGAGGTCATGATTTCATTTTTCACCATTGAGAATGATGTTTGCTTTGGGTTTGTTGTATTTGGCCTTTATTATGTTGAGGTAAGTTCTCTCTATGCTCACTTTCTGGAGAGTTTTTATGATAAATGGGTGTTGAATTTTGTCAAAACCTTTTTCTGCATCTATTGAGATGATCATATGGTTTTTATCCTTCAATTTGTTAATATGGGGTATCACATTGATTGATTTGCATATATTTAAGAATCCTTGCATTCCTAGGATAACCCCTACTTGATTATGGTGTATGATCCTTTTAATGTGCTGTTGGATTCTGTTTGCTAGTATTTTGTTGAATATTTTCACGTCTATGTTCATCTGTGATATTGGTCTGTAGTTTTCCTTTTTTGTGAAATCTTTGTCTGGTTTTGGTATCAGGGTGATGGTGGCCTCGTAGAATGAGTTTGGGAGTGTTCCTCCCTTTGCTATATTTTGGAAGAGTTTGAGAATATAGGTGTTAGCTCTTCTCTAAATGTTTGATAGAATTCACCTGTGAAGCCATCTGGTCCTGGACTTCTGTTTGTTGGAAGATTTTTAATCACAGTCTCAATTTCAGTGCTTGTGATTGGTCTGTTTATACTTTCTATTTCTTCCCGGTTCAGTCTCGGAAGGTTGTGCTTTTCTTAGAATTTGTCGATTTCTTCCAGGTTGTCCATTTTATTGGCATTAATCTCTCATGATCCTCTGTATTTCTGCAGTGTCAGTTGTTACTTCTCCTTTTCATTTCTAATTCTATTGATTTGAGTCTTCTCCCTTTTTTTCTTGATGAATCTGGCTATTGGTTTATCAATTTTGTTTATCTTCTCTAAGGACAAGCTTTTAGTTTTATTGATCTTTGCTATTGTTTCCTTCATTTTCATTTATTTCTGATCTGATCTTTATGATTTCTTTCCTTCTGCTAACTTTGGGGTTTTTTTGTTCTTCTTTCTCTAAGTGCTTTAGCTGTAAGGTTAGGTTGTTTATTTGAGATGATTCTTGAGGTAGGATTGTATTGCTAAAACCTTCCCTCTTAGAACTGCTTTTGCTGCATCCCATAGGTTTTGGGTCGTCATGTTTTCATTGTCATTTGTTTCTAGGTATTTTTTTGATTTCCTCTTTGATTTCTTCAGTGAACTCTTGGTTATTTAGTAGTGTATTGTTTAGCCTCCATGTGTTTTTATTTTTTTACAGATTTTTTCCTGTAATTGATATCTAGTCTCATAGCATTGTGGTTGGAAAAGATACTTTATACGATTTCAGTTTTCTTAAGTTTACCAAGGCTTGATTTGTGACCCAAGATATGATCTATCCTGGAGAATGTTCCATGAGCATTTGAGAAGAATGTGTATTCTGTTGTTTTTGGATGGAATGTCCAATAAATATCAATTAAGTCCGTCTTGTTTAATGTATCATTTAAAGCTTGTGTTTCCTTATTTATTTTCATTTTGGATGATCTGTCCATTGGTGAAAGTGTCGTGTTAAAGTCCCCTACTATGATTGTGTTTCTGTCAGTTTCCCCTTTTATGGCTGTTCAGATTTGCCTGATGTATTGAGGTGCTCCTGTGTTGGGTGCATAAATATTTACAATGGTTATATCTTCTTTTTGGATTGATCCTTTGATCATTATGTAGTGTCCTTCTTTGTCTCTTGTAATAGTCTTTTTTTAAAGTCTATTTTGTCTGGTATGAGAATTGCTACTCCAGCTTTCTTTTGATTTCCATTTGCATGGAATATGTTTTTCCATGCCCTCACTTTTAGTTTGTATGTGTCCCTAGGTCTGAAGTGGGTCTCTTGTAGACAGCATATATACGTTCTTGTTTTTGTATCCATTCAACCAGTCTGTGTCTTTTGGTTGGAGCATTTAATCCATTTACACTTAAGGTAGTTATCAATATGTATGTTCCTATTACCATTTTCTTAATTGTTTTTAGTTTGTTATTGTGGGTCTTTTCCTTCTCTTGTGTTTCCTGCCTAGAGAAGTTCCTTTAGCATTTGTTGTAGAGCTGGTTTGGTGTGCTGAATTCTCTTAGGTTTTGCTTCTCTGTAAAGGTTTTAATTTCTCCGTGGAATCTCAAAGAGATCCTTGCTGGGTAGAGTTATCCTGTTATGTAGGTTTTTCCCTTTCATCACTTTAAATATGTCCTGCCACTCCCTTCTGGCTTGCAGAGTTTCTGCTGACAGATCAGCTGTTAATCTCATGGGGATTCCCTTGTATGTTATTTGTTGCTTTTCCCTTGCTGCTTTTAATACTTTTTCTTTGTATTTAATTTTTCATAGTTTGATTAATATGTCTTGGCATGTTTCTCCTTGGATTTATTCTGCATGGGACTTCTAGCGCTTCCTGCACTTGATTGACTATTTCCTTTCCCATATTGGGAAGTTTTCAACTATAATCTCTTCAGATATTTTCTCAGTCCCTTTCTTTTAGTCGTCTTCTTCTGGGACTGCTATAATTCGAATGTTGGTCCATTTAATGTTGTCCCAGAGGTCGCTGAGATTGTCCTCAATTCTTTTCATTCTTTTTTTCTTTATTCTGCTGTGTGGTAGTTTTTTACACTGTTTTATCTTTCAGGTCACGTATCCATTCTTCTGCCTCAGTTATTCTGCTATTGTTTCCTTCTAGAGAATTTTTAATTTCATTTATTGTGTTGTTCATCATTGTTTTTTTGCTCTTTAGTTCTTCTAGGTCCTTGCTAAACATTTCCTGTATTTTCTCCATTCTATTTCCAAGGTTTTGGATCATCTTTACTGTCATTACTCTGAATTCCTTTTCAGGTAGACTGCCTATTTCCTCTTCGTTTGTTTGGTCTGCTGAGTTTTTACCTTGCTCCTTCATCTGCTGTGTGTTTCTCATTTTGCTTCACTTACTGTGTTTGGGGTCTCCTTTTCGCAGGTTGCAGGTTCATAGTTCCTCTTGTTTTTGGTGTCTGCCCCCAGAGGGTAAGGTTGGTTCAGTGGGTTGTGTAGGCTTCCTGGTGGAGGGGACTGGTGCCTGTTTTCTCGTGGATGAGGCTGTATCTTGTCTTTCTAATGGGCAGGACCACATCTGGTTGTGTGTTTTGGAGTGTCTGTGAACTTATTATGATTTTAGGCAGCCTCTCTGCCAATGGGTGGGGTTGTGTTCCTGTCTTGCTAGTTGTTTGGCATAGGGCGTCCAGCACTGTAACTTTCTGGTCGTTGAGTGGAGCTAGGTCTTAGCATTGAGATGGACATCTCTTTGAGAGCTTTCGCCATTTGATGTTACCTGGAGCCAGGAAGTCTCTGGTGGACCAATGTCTCCCACCTCAGAAGCACAGACCTGACACCCAGCTGGAGCACCAAGACCCAGCTGATAATAAAGAAGTACACAGGGAGAGATCAGGAAGGGTCCCGAGCAGAGGAAATTCTGAGTCTGTGAAATTGGGATGCACCATGCTCCCAGCATGTGAACATGCTCACCAACTCCAAAGCTCTCCTACTTGGGCTGTTAGACGTTTTGTTCTTGAGAACCAGATTCCTACCCTTTCTATTAAATTCTACTGATAGGTCTTGTCTATCTGCTATGTGCTAGGCACTGGTAGGTGATGAGGATGCTAACATGAATGTGGCATAACCCTTGTCCTCAAGAGCTCCCAATGAAATAAAACAGATTGTAATTTGACTTACCATCATCTTATCTGGCCAAGCTTTCCAGATCCTCCCATTCCTACATTGAACTAACCATCTTCTCTGCACTAAATCTGTGCCTTGTATATAATTTTTATTGCCACACTTATCACAAGAGTTTAACTTCTTTGTTTACAGCCCTGTCACCTTTTCTAGACTGTGAGCTCCTTGAGGGCAGGGTTTGTATCTAATTTATCTCTGCCCTCAGTGCCTAGCATGATGACTGACACAGGGAAGGATCTCTTTATATTGTTGCAGGAAAGAATCAGGTTACACTGTGATGGGTGCCAAATGCAAACTCATAATAAAAGTGCTCTGGGGCTGGCCAGCTTTCCCAACACCATTTGCTGAAGAGACTGTCTTCTCCATTGTATATTCTTGCCTCCTTTTTTGAAGATTAATTGATCATAGGTTTGTGGATTTATTCCTGGGCTCTCTATTCTGTTCCATTGATCTGCATGTCTGTTTTTGTGCCAGTACCATGCTGTTCTGATTACTGTAGCTTTGTAGTGTTGTCTGAAGTCTGAGAGGGTTATGCCTCCGGCTTTGTTTGTTTTCCTCAGGATTGCTTTTGCAATTCTGGGTCTTTTGTGGTTCCATATAAGTTTTAGGATTATTTGTTCCAGTTCCATGAAAAATGTAATGGGTAATTTGATAGGGATCACATTAAATCTATAGATTCTTAAGGTAGTATGGCCATTTTAACAATATTAATCTTCCAGTCCAAGAGCATGGGATATCTCTCCATTTCTTTGAATCATCGTTGGTTTCCATTATCAATGTTTTATAGTTCTCAGCGTATAGGTCTTTCAGCTCCTTGGTTAGGTTTATTCCTAGGAATTTTCTGACCTGAATTTTAAATGGGGTTGCTTTACTTTTTCTTTCTCATATTAATAGTGTAAAGAAATGCAACAGATTTCTGTATATTAATCTTGTATCCTGCTACCTTGCTAAATTCATTTATTAATTCTAATAGTTTTTGTGTGTGGTGTTTAAGGTTTTCTGTATAGAGTATCATGTCATCTGCATATAACGACAGTTTTACCTCTTCCTTTCCAATTTGGACACCTTTTATTTCCTTTTTTAGAACACTCCCTCACACTGTATACAAAAATAAACTCAAAATGGTTTAAAGACCTAAATATAAGACATGACACCATAAAACTCCTAGAAGAGAACATAAGCAAAACATTCTCTGATATAAATTATAGCAATATTTTCTTAGATCAGTCTCCCAAGGCAAAAGAATTAAAAGCAAAAATAAACAGGCGGGACCTAATCAAACTTAATAGCTTTTGCACAGCAAAGGAAATCATCAACAAAATGAAAAAACCTATGGAATGTAAGAAAATATTTGCAAACAATGTGACTAACAAGGGGTTAATAGCCAAGACATACGAACAGCTCATAGAACTCAATATCGGAAGAACAAACAACCCAATCAAAAAATGGGCAGAGGGGCTTCCCTGGTGGCACAGTGGTTGAGAGTCCACCTGCCGATGCAGGGGACACAGGTTCGTGTCCCGGCCCGGGAAGATTCCACATTCCACGGAGTGGCTGGGCCCGTGAGCCATGGCTGCTGAGCCTGTGCTCCGCAACGGGAAAGGCCACAACAGTGAGAGGCCCACGTATCGCAAAAAAAAAAAAAAAATGGGCAGAAGACCTAAGTAGATATTTCTCCAAAGAAGACATAGAGATGGTCAATAGGCACATGAAAAGATGCTCAACATCGCTAATTATTAGAGAAATACAAATCAAAACAACAATGAGGTATCACCTCACATGGGTCAGAATGGCCATCATCAAAATGTCTACAAATAATAAATGCTGGAGTGTGTATGGCGAAAAGGGAATCCTCCTACACTGTTGGTGGGATGTAAATTGGTGCAGCCACTATGGAGAACAGTATGGAGGTTCTTTACAAAACTAAAAATAGAGTTACTATATAATCCAGTAATCCCACTTCTGGGCATATATCCAGAAAAGATGAAAACTCTAATTCGAAAAGGTACATGCACCCCAATGTTCATAGCAGCACTATTTACAATAGCCAAGACATGGAAATAACCCACGTGCCCGTCAACAGACGATTGGTTTAAGAAGATATGGCATACACACACACACACACACACACACACACACACACAATGGAATATTACTCAGCCATAACAAAGAATGAAATGTCATTTGCAGCAACATGAATGGACATAGAGGTTATCATACTAAGTGAAGTAAATCAAACAAGAAAAGACAAATATTATACTACTTATATGTGGAATCTAAAAATAACACAAATGAATTTATTTACAAAACAGAAACAGACTCACAGACTTCAAAAACAAACTTATGGTTACCAAAGGGGAAATGGAGGGGGGAAGAGGGATAAATTAGGAGTATGGAATTAACAGACACTACTATATATAAAATTGATAAGCAACAAGGATTTTCTGTATAACACAAAGAATTACATTCAACATCTTGTGATAACCAATAATGGAAAAGAATCTGAAATATATATGTAAAACTGAATCACTTTGCTGTACACCTGAAACTAACACAATATTGTAAATCAAATATACTTCAGGTTTTTTTTTAAAGTGCTGTGGGATCAAAGAGGAGGGAAGAATTAATTTGGTGAGAGAGATCATGGAAAGCTTCAGAAAAGAAGTGACACAAGCTATGAAATGAAATATAAGACAGGTTTGCCCAGATGAAGTAAAAGAAGTCAGTCTGGGCAGAAGGAATAAGGGGATTGAAAGAAAGGTATGAAAAAATGCTTTTATTTTGAGAACAAGTATTCCAAATGGAAAGAGCATGGAATTCATAAAAGTAAAATGTCCCACTATTATGAGTCAAAATGGTGCAATTTGTTTGGATTTTACTGGATTTTGGCTTATTGTCCTCTATTTGTAGCTCATATTCTCATCACTGGCACATGGTGTCATTCACTCTGCTTCTTTATACTCCCTACCCACCCTTCCCTCTCCCTATCTTCCCTCTTAACGTTGACCTCTTTTGTCTTTACTCAGCTGGAGTCATAGCACTGGCCTGTGTTCCCATGATCACCTTCAAATTAATCTTTATGCCATAATCTCTTTGCTAGTTCAAGTGACCACAGGTCAGCTGAAATTTGGAATTCCACAGATGAATGGCTGAGAGAAGATAGCTTCATCAGGTTGGCCCCTCTCTTTCTCTTATATTTCACCTACCTTCAGCATTAACTTACCCATCTAGTACTAGACTGCTAGGTCACAGGGTCCAACATTGCCTAGCTAATTAGCAAGGAACCTCACAAAAAAGACTTCACCAAAGATAGCATTGAAATAGGAAGCCTGTATTTGTTCAGTGGATGCCCTAGATGGAGTACTTCACAGTTAAACAATGATGCAGGTGAAGTTAGCACACATACTTGACAGGAAAAGACTCCTTTTTTTTCAAACAAAAAAAGAAAAAGTTTAAAAAAAAAGTCACATCTTGAATCCGTCAAATCCACCCCACCGTTATATTATATTGTCAAGTTTTTTCTCCTATAACAAAAAGAATGTATTTTATTTCCCTTAATCTAAACATTATACTTGTAGACACAGTGTTTATTTATACAGTACCTAAGCAAAAGTTTTCATAAATGTGTTCAAGTCATCACAGTTTGGGTAATTTTGAAGATTCAACTTCCATCCTCTCTTTGTAAACCTCACTGAAGAATTAGATCTCAGGTAAATACAGTTTTTTAAAATCCACGTTATTTGTGTAGCCCAGTTCTTAATGTTTTGACTGTTTTGTTAATCACTAAGTCCAGAGTGGCTTACACTTTTTTAGACAGTTTTGTGTCAAAAATCAAACATCTTTTCCACTTTAGGATTTGTTTACTGCATGTCAATTTTTAGGGGGTTTGCACCTTTGAATTTCTAAAAAAGAATGAATTTTATTAAGTCCTCAAATATTTTATATGCAATGATCTGAATTGCTGGTAAATGTCAACAAATTAATACAGATCTCCACATACGATTTAATAAATTCTACTTGAATTTAGATACTGACTAAAGATGGTACCTCTATGTTACATTGTTGGCATCTACCAATTTCAGAAACATTGCTCATTTTCTTTGCATTACTTTTGATTCTAAGTGTATGTTTGTTGAAATTTTACTGTATTTGGTTCAGGAAGCAGATTAAATTTATTACCTGGTGAATATTTTACAGCATCAGAAATAACTAATATTAAAAGTAGTAGTCATCATAGATACAGTAGTACTAGCAATAATGATATTAAGTGTTTATAACATACTGTTTTCTTTACTAAGTGCTTTATTTGTATTGCTTTATATCATTAACACAACAGCTCCACAAACCCTATATTTTATCCCTATTTAATCAATAAAGAAACTCTGGCACAGAGTGGTTAGATAACTATTATAATTACCCAATTCACACAACCAAAAGCTATAGAAATAGAGTTCTAACCCAAGTACAATCCCTGATTACTTGTGTTTCTAGAAAGATAATTAGTTAATGTAAATATTATTTAAGATACCAAGCTGTACAGAAACAAAGAAAGATTATGATATCCAAAAGCTTTAGAAGATGAAGGAGGGGACAGGATCTGAGTTGACCAAGGAAGCAGGGAACGCATTTTTCATAAGGCAAGATAGACAATCAAGGGGCTTTAGAGGCCAGGTCTTCTCCTTTACTTGGTGGGTGTCTTTGGACTTTTTTTTTTTTTTAATCAATACTTCCCTAGGCCTCAGTGCTCCTATCTATAAAATAGATGATACCTCAGTTTTATTCATCAGTATAAAAGAGATGATAGCTTATTCATAGAGTTGGGGTAATAATTAACATTGATATATGACACTTACTGCTAACACTGACATTTATTCACTTTTCTCTATTTCTGTCCTGACAATGATAAAAAAAAATTACGCTCTTCCTTGTTAAATGAAAGAATAAAAAAATGCTCTTGATTATGTCTACTGCCACCCTCTCTAGTCATTCATCCCTCCACTTCTTATCTTGGTTTCTTGTACTTACAGTTTCTCCCTCTTCCATTCTAATGTAATAATTGTAACAATAACAATAATTTCTCTCATTTATACTATTCATTTGAGCAGTTTTCTACTTGCCTTTTTGAATAAGAATTCTCAAAAGATATTCTAGGGGATTCCCAATTAAAGATAAATAATTTATGTGTTTGACTTTTATCCTCTTGTAAAACCTCATTAAATTAATATACAACAGATTTATCTTAGTTTCCATCTAGGTCAACTTTTAATTCCCAATTTTTTGGGCTTCTGTCTATCTGCCATCATCATCACAAAAGATGTATTCTAAAGGTGAATAACCCAATTGTTCTGTACTAAGTAATCACTTGTATATATATATATTTTTTTTATATACGGTTTCCACAGTTAGCATTTTCAAGCTTGGAAAGAAGACATTTCTCTATACATTATTTCATGAACCCTCTTCCAGAAAACAAAATAATTCTTTTTATATACGCTCAAGTAAATAAACCATACTGCATTGTTTGCCTTTATATATGAAAACTCCTTGAGATGTGGTCTGAGCAATCACATGTGCTGATAAAGAACTTTCAAAAATAGAATCAGTGTTAGAAAATACATTGTATAGAAGAAATTTTATTTCTTGTAGTAAGATATAATTTAAAATACAAGAACAGGCATTTACTCATAGTCTCTAAAGAACACATGAAAAAGAGCACTACCATCATTCGCACCTCCAAAGATAATAATCTGTGCAAAATTACTCCCTTTAGAAAGTAGAGATGAAAAGAGACATGAGACCTCGAAACCCTGCCAAGCTAAGGATGAACATAAGAAGTAAACCACATGTACTGTGGGAGGCAAAGCCACAGCGGAACTGTTAGGCAAAAATAAGACCAAGCTGTGACGTGGTCCAGAGGCTCACTAACAGGAAGTTCTCAGAAATATCTGACGGGCCTCGAGGTCTGATAGGAATCGATAAAAGTTCCGAAAGTGTGGACACTGATTGGGTTCAATTGTTTGGTAATTCTCCTTAAAGAGTTGCTTTTTGTTTGAAGCACTGTCCTCCTTCAACTCTATCTTGGAAATTGATAAAAAGCAGCATAAAGAGATGAAATAACAGTGCAGGCTTTGAAGTAGAATTATTCTATTCATATGAACTTCAAGAGAACATTTGGGCTGATCCCTAGAAAAGACTACTATATATATTAGACAAGCTGGAAGGGGGAAAAGAATAAGGACTGTAAAAAAGTGTTTTATACTGTCCCTAAATGAAAAGACCATTAAGTTCAAAACTCAGTGGGCAGTATATATATTCATGTTAGAACTGAAGATGATTTTCAGAGAAAACTAAACTAGACTTTTTTTTTATTTTTGGAGTTATAAATTGCAAACAGGTATTTTATTTTTATTATTTTATTTTATTGTTTATTTTTAACATCTTTATTGGAGTATAATTGCTTTACAATGTTGTGTTAGTTTCTGCTGTACAACAAAGTGAATCAGCTATATGCATACATATATCCCCATATCCGCTCCCTCTTGCATCTCTCTCCCACCCTCCCTATCCCACCCCTCTAGGTGGTCACAAAGCACCGAGCTCATCTCCTTGTGCTATGCGGCTGCTCCCCACTAGCTATCTGTTTTACATTTGGTAGTGTATATATGTCCATGCCACTCTCTCACTTCGTCCCAGCTTACCCTTCCCCCTCCCCGTGTCCTCAAGTCTAGAGTTTCTTTTATACCTCAAATTTAGGTCTACTCTCTGGACATCCCTCCAGGCTCTGTGTTTCTCAGTATCTGATCAGTCCTGCTATGTTTAAATGCCTTGCACTGAATACAACACCACTTACCTTGTATGCTCAGCTTTCTTTTATTGACCACATGATGACTTAACATATTTAACATAACATTAAGGGATGGGAAGATACTGCTCCAAAATAAGAAATTTTAAGAGCATAAGGAGGAGAAATCTCAAATGTTGTGAGAGTGTGATGCAAGAGAGAATGGGAGCTGGGAAGGCAAGGGAAGAAAGTGCATGGATCTTCAAAGGAAGTAAAAGCGTCTAGGAACACCGGTATCATCTCTTTTATTAACAGTGCGAATGCTTGGGTTCCTATCTACTTTCTCTTTTTATTCTTCTGGGGATCCCAGTCTTATGTGCTATCCATCTGTATTTAACTTGTCTACTTTGGTCAACCATTCACTAAGTCCAGCTACTCAAAACACATGGTGAAAGTGTGGGCTACCAACATTGGCATCACCTGGGAGCTTATGAAACTACAGATACCTAAGACACTCCCCAGACCCACTGAATCTGAACTAGCATTTTAGCTCAATCCCCAGATCGTGTTTGATCAGCAGTACTCTGACTCATTTCTGTAGATTTGGATCTCATTCTCTTTCAGGCACACACATTTAGCTCGCTTTTCCTGTATTTCATGGCTGATTTCTCAAGACTTCACTGGCCCAGTGGCTCCACACGGGCGTTATCCTGTCTTTGTCCTACAAAGGCTAATCTGCTTCCAGGGTCTATGGGCTCCAGGGGCCTGAGACCAGTCACCAAGATGTCTCAGCCCTGGGATATCAGGTAAAAATTACATATTCCACTAATTAAGAGAAACTGTTACATATTTCAAGAATAACTGTGATGGAAATTGACAGAAACTTGTTGTATTTTAAGTAATATTTACCTATCAGTGGTAGAGGCTAGATTGGAGGCGGGAGACTCTTACTTGGAAGCTATTTCTACTCTTCAGAGTTTTAAAAGTGTTGCTCCCTGTGTTTGTTTAGTTTGGGTTTTTTGTGGGTTTTTTTGTTTTTTGGTTAATAAATAGTATGCAAAACTTCAACTGTATAAATAGTTTTATCTAGTTTTTGAGTAACATTCTTAGGAGAGGGAATGTAATGCAATGAGAGTGTATACTTTATAGATAATATCGTCATCTCATTTCCTTTAGATTCCCTAGGATAACGAAGGTACAAATTTTCCTGGAATATTTCAGCATTAGGCTTCCTGAAATTTGGCAGCAGTGTGAGTGACTTCTTGAATTTCTCAACCATTTTTTCCCATTAATCTTATAGTATTTAAATTCTACGAAGAAGATACAGTAACTTAAATACTTCCTATAAATAGAACTACTCAGATTACCAACAGAAGACTTCTTAAAATTAAATATGCAATTTAGCAAAATAGTGATCAAAGGCTATTTCCGTAGAATATTTTGGTGCTATTAAATCCCAGTATTGTGTGTAGAGCTAATACTTAAAAGTATTACCAACTTTAACAGTGTACGCATGTGTACATGCCATATATTTCCAAGATTTATTTTTCACTTCATCTTGGGTGGTCTACTACTGCCTTTTACACTACAACCAACTGATCCCAAAGTTCAGGGTTATTGAAAAGCATCATAAATAAAATCCATGTGTGCATTGTTTAAGTACCAGATGATACTTACAAAGGTTTCAGCAACTTTGCCAGTTCACTGCCAGCAAAAATCATCGATCTCTACCGTTAGTTGTACAATCACAAATGTTTTTGTAAGGTTGAATTCACCCCGATAATCTTTCCTGGCAAATTCTAGTAGGATTGTGAAAGAATTATATTATTTATGTTGCATTCACTGTTGCATGTCAAAGCAGCAGATACTATCTGTTTAAAGCAGCCCTCGAACTTCTTGTTGGACTACCTATTGTCACAGATCTATACATTCTTAAGGAAAGAATGTCTGTCCTTAAGAGAAAGTCTCTATGCTGTTTTTTCTATGAAAATAGTTTATTGATTAGCAGCAGTGTGTGAGCCTATTAAAAATCACTTCCAAAAAAAAAAATTTAGTACTGAAGTATTAGATGTTTTATGTCAATGAGATTTCAGGAAGTGGGGACTTTAAATTAAAGCTCAAGGGAGTTTCTGGTCATGGAGTTTAAAAAGTGCAGTTTTCTCTTAAGCTCTCTGTAAATCATCTTAAAACACTGCTGATTTGCTAATGTGTAACACAGACTTCTAGATTTTTGTTGGGTAAAAAAGGATAAATCGGGAGCAATGGGAATGGGAGCCTGGGGGCAATTTGAGGTACAGGAATGTTTCCAAAGCAGTTTTTGAACAGTTGTAAGGACAAAATGCAGTCACTACCAAAGAGGTGCTAGTTTACAGTCCCAGAGTCATGAAACATAAGTGTTGCATTTTGTACCGCTGAGTATCAGCTTCTTGATATGACTTAATAGCAGGTTATATTTTTAGCACAAAAGGGTAACCCTTGGATAAAATCTCATATAGCATCAACAGATATGTCATTAGCCAAAACCCAGTGTTAAAGAATTTAAAACCCCAAATCTCCATTGATAGCTAATAACCTACTCCAGTCTCAGGTCACTTTGGCAAATGTGTTGTCCTAAGTTACATTTGTGACGGTTTCCTTGAACCTTTAGGAGTTGTTTCCTTGGCCAGGTACAGTGAACAGTCCATGTTTTTATTGGTCAGTTCCGCTGCTGTTCACCATAGAATAGTGGCCAGTAGCTTATAACGTATAAATGTTATGTAAAGTGGTCAAGGTTTTAATCAGTCGGAAGTATTGGCAAATTAGAAGAACTACACTTTCCAGGAGGCTCATTATCCTTTCCACTTTGGGGCTGAAGAGAGGACCACATAGGACAAGGTTAGAGGACTCTGACCACTTTCAGAGAAAAAAGGTATCTCCCCAAGCAAAAGCAAGAGCTACATGTGGGTGAGAGGTCAGAGGAGATACCAGAAAGTGGAAGTAGGAAGAGAAGTGGAAAAGAAGGTGGATAGGGAGCTAACTTAACCTTCTTTCCTTTAGGAAATCTAAATTCTCAAAAGGAAGTTTACAGTGAAGCTACAGGAAGATAATTTTAGAATTTGGGTTAATCTGAGAAATGACATGATTAAGGGATTGATTCAGGGAGTTGCTTGTCTAGCTGGAAATACAGATTCTCAAGTCTTGGGTTGTTTTATCTAGGTTCTAAAGAGCTGTGTGTATGTGCTTGTGTGTGTGTGTGTGTGTGTGTGTGTGTGTGTGTGTGTGATTGTGTGTGTGTCAGTTTAAACATATCCAAACTGACTAATAACCCTCTATTTATTCAAATTTTAAAGAAGGTAACTTGTAGAACTCTTATTTTCAAAGCTTAAATTGCTTGTTGGGAATCTACAGTGTTTAGGTCTCAAGCACCTATCCACTTTCCCCATCTTTGCATTTTATACGCCATTAGCTAATAGAATAGGTTATAGCTCCACTTTCACTAGGAGTGTACACTTCAGTGAGGAGAAATTCAACGGCCCCACCCTTATCACCAAATTTACAGGCAATTCATTTGGAAAAATAAAATGAGATACAGCACCTCACAGTCGTAGGTTCCTCCTGTAAAGCCTTGTCCATCAAGCTGTGACTGGTGCCCCTGCTGCAACCCACCTTCAGTGCGTTCTGCTCTTCTACATCCAACCCAGCTCCAAGCCTCTACTGTGCACATCTGCACTCAGCCCAAGCTGACTATGAAACTATCACCTGAACTCCTTTGAGCTCATCTTTGCGGATACTCACACATCCAGCCCCAGACACTCGCCCTGGGAAACCACAACAGTCCCTGGTGCCACTCGCTGGTGCCATCCCCAATCCTCTAGTACCCCGATCTTGCTACTGCTGACATATACTAGTTCCTGGTATGTTTCATAGAATAGAACAATAGAAGAAATACACCTACCCAGACTTTTAAAAAAATTTCCTCAATAATCTCTTTTAAAAGAGTTTTAATTTAAACCCAGACACATTTCAGGCAAGATGAAGGTTTGTGACAAACTCTTCTGTCTCACTTGCGAGTACTAAATGCAACTCTTCTCCCTCACTTCTAGGAGTGTAGTTTTTAGAGGAGAAGGTAAAAGGAGGCCTCCAAATCTTTCTTCAAACTCCTTCCATTGATTACAGAGGAAAGAAGGTAAACCAAGTAAGCACCTTAGGATATGCTACAAATAAATATCCTAGGGCTGTTCCAAAAAGATTTGAAAATGTGACTCAACCTCCCAGGTTGTACATAGTAACATAAGATAAATGCTATATGTGAGGGAATTACAAAAATCTAAGTGACAATATTAAATATTAAAAGGGAAGTATTTGAGGTGCAGGAAGGCTCTGCCCCAAATCTCATCCAGATTACTGCCTCTTCTGCCTGCCTACAAAGTTCACTTTACTTCCGCTTTCTCTTTCCATGAGAGACCTCTTTATTTTTGCTCATAATTGTGGATACTGAGGCTCTTGGATTATGGTTATAATCCGAGCCCACTTTTTAAAAAAATCCTGTCTTCTATAATACATTCATACCATGACCATACTCTGATTATGTTACCTTTGAGCTCTATTAATCCGAAACAAATGCATATGACAGATATCTATCACAAGCTTACAATACGTAAAAACTCATAATATTACATTATGCAAGAGTTGACACTGCACTCAGAAAGACCAGAAAAGATTGAAGTATCTTATTTATTCACCTGAAAAATATTTATCAAGTCTTTATTATGTGATAGACATGAGATATAAATCTGACTTCTGGGGGGGGTTACAACCTATAATTTAGATAAGAGTTGATACTGAAATATATAATAGAAAGCTACAAACATATTAAGAAAACAAGTTATTTACATACTACTGCAATTCATAGATCACATTGTTAAAAAAAAGAATCTCAGAACTAATTCTGGAACAACTTCGGCCTCTCAGGGAGATTCAGCATTCTTAACGTCATTATACAGAGAAATGGACAAATAGTGGAAGGCTTCGATGTTAGAGTTCATGTCTCATTCTAGATTGCTTTTCATACTAATTATCACTGTCTCTGTGGTGTATGAAGTTAACATAAGTATTTCTCCACGGTAATTTAAATATTTGTACAAATTTACCCATATAAAATGTTTTTGTGTACATATTTCTGAAATTTGAGGAATAAATATTTCAGCTTGGTAACTTTCTGCTTTTTCAACTTGCCCACTATGACTTCATACCTATTAATCCCTCCTTAATAATTTTGTTTTTATGTAGAACGATCCTAGGCGTTTAGATTACTCACTTCCTTCACATAATTGATGTTACGCACAATTTATATTTAGCTAAGTGTGTTCACTTTTAAAAACATACTTAGGAAGAGTTCAATCTTGAGAATGGGTTCATGCTGGGGGAAAGCACCCCAACAGGCACTAACAGGCTGTCAACTTTTCAAGAAAAGGCCTCTCAGGATATGAGTATCCAGGGATTCTGCAAAGGCCATTTTCACATGATAAAATGTCTCAGTCTGAATTTCTTGGCAACTTTTGTTTTTGACATTTTATTTTTCAAATCAAAGACATTTCAATGTGTCATTATCTTGAAGAATGTAACATTACATGAGTCCAGATGAGCATAGAAACTTAACAGAAGTTCCATGATTTTAGCCAACCTGCACCTGCCATCTTCCCTGGAGACCCACTCCTGTGTGGTTTCCTTACATGAAGTAAAAGCTTCTTAGAGACCATAGTGCAGTAATTCCCAAATGTTATGCAGTTGCGAAACCCTCTCATTGTGAGATTTTTGCCTTCCACCTCTAGCATTTTAGGAAAATTTGAAGGAATCTCAAGTTAATCTAGTCTTTCTGAAAAACCCAAGTGATGAAATTAGATAATGAGCATGGAAAGGAGATTGTAAAGTAATTATTCTCTCTTCTTTCAGGATTGGGCTGGCATTCCTGGGGAAGGAATGGCTTCTGCACATGATGTCTGCCTCTATGCCCCTGATTCACTTATCACCACTCCAAGAAAACATATTTCTTTCATTCATTCATTCATTCAGTAACTATTTGATGAGCACTAATGTATGCCAAGCATGGTCCTAGGTGCTGAATATTTAGAGGTAAAAAAAAGACAAAATTACTATACTAAAGGCTCTTACATTTCAGTTTGCGAAACAGACAAAGAAACATTAAACAAGTAGATCTTTAGTATCTAGTAGCTCACAATTTTCTTTAGCACCAAGCAAAGTATTTTGAACATAGTAAGTGTTTAGTAACTATTTGCTAAATGAAAGATATAGTGTGGCTTTGTTATTTACTAGCAAGCTACTTATCCTTGCTAAATGGGAATAACAATAGAGTTCTACTGGGTTTCCATAAGATTTTTAAAAATGTATTTAATATGTGAGTCACGGTATCTTGCATATAGTAAATGGTGGAAAGTATCAGTTCACAAAATTATGCACAATATATTATAAATGTATGGAAAATGAAGGCAAGGAGTTAGTGATGTTCTGGTAGGTGGTTAGATAAGTGGGGTTGGCTGGACCTAAATACATCATAAAGAATGGAAATAAAGACATCTTATTCCTTCTTCCCCTTCAAGAATGGTACTTGACAATTTACAATTGAAAACAAAAGATATGAAGGAGTTAAAGAGATTTCAGCTAATAATTTGAATCAGCTTGACTAGTGATGGCAATAGCTTTGTAACATGGGAAATAGGTCAGTGTATATGTGAAAGCCATAATGGTTAACCAGGCAGTTCCACAGCTGTAGCTAGAAGTTAGTCTTTTCCATGTGGCTTTGATATACAAACTGAAGTGGAAAAAGTACTCAGAAGGGCAGATATAACTTGGAGAATAAAAATGTATTACAAGTACCAAAACTGATTATATTATTTGATAGTGCACTATTTGCACGATGTCCCCTCTCTTTTATCGTTGTTAATAATTAAGTTTTGATTATAATATACACCATAGTTCATTAATTCAACAAATGTTGAGTGTTTCTAACGTGCCAGAAAATGTGTGAATACGTTAAACTGGAATACCACACAGAAATCCTTTAATACGAAACAAACTTCTCCATAAGTTATCATGATAGAAATTCTCAGCTAACTGACCCTTAAAATCCTTCCATTTAAATGGATTCCTGTTGTCCAACCATATAAGAGCTTTCACTTGCATATTTTGTGCCATGAACATAGAATCAAGTGGGAAGTGGCACCACTCAGTTTGGATCTCGACATCTGTCCTTCTTCAAATTAAAAAACTCGGGGTGGGGGGAATGACACATGATAAATCTATGATAGTTTCAATCAGTGTCAGTTGATAGAACTTAACTAATACTATTTGAGGTTCTAATTACATGAATAGAGTCAAGGTGTTTGACATGTGTAGATTCCATACACGAACTTAGTTCATGCAGTAAATTCACCTTTTTTTATTAAAAGGTAAGAAGGTGCCATAAATCACAAAATTATAATCCTTCACTAATGGAGAGCCAAAATAAACAAATAAGTGCACTAGCAAATGCTGAATAATTAAACCTACATCCCAGAAATATTTCTTTAGCCTCTAAAGCCTTACTTGTTAGAAAACATACCATGAGAAAGTATGCTTTTCTTTCTAAACTTTCTCATGAGCTATAGAGAATAAAACCTGGTTGGATAGGGGAAAGGAAGTAATATAAAATCCAATGAATACATGGGATAGATTAACATGGAGAAATGTGGATAATCTACTTATGCAGGAACATTTTCTTAACAACAGCTCTTTTCTACCACTATCTCTTAACTCTGAAATCCCAGTGGAATTGAATATTATATTTTCTTATTTGAATTGATTCCCTAAATTTTTTGTTAATTGACAAAGCTGATATCGTATGAATTCTCCAAATGACTGTGGTTTCAAATGAGAAGTACATTTATAAAAGAACTTTAATTCCTCTACTTTTGAAATGAGAAGACTATTAATCTTAATTACATATTATTATAGCACCTAATATTTTAAAACTGAGGAGTAACTTTAAAAAGAGTAAAATCAAACTTTTTTAAAATAAGACTTTCCCATTAGGATACAACAAAATTATGTTTTAAATATAGTGAATTTTTCTCCGAAGTATTTAAAGCTTGTTTTATTTAAAAGATATTGTCTTCTTATTCATCGCTAAGTAACTCAACTCTGAAAGCTACCCAGTTATACATCTGGAGTCAGCTACATAACAAAAATATCGACTGTCTGAAATACTCGGGCAAAAGCTGAACCTGGAATTAAACTATGTGGATAAATTTCAATTCACAATACCTCAACCATCTCTCAGTTTTATCAGTACTTCCTAATTAATTCAATACGTTTTATTACCTTAAGGGTTTATTACCTTTAATGCAGTCTATTGAAAGCAAAAAAAATGATATAACAGGAAAATGGAGGAATATTAAAATATTTGTGCAAAAATATGCAGAAAATAATCTCAGAAGTATTATAGATTATCAAATACAATTTTTAGAAAGATGTAAAATGTCATTAAAAACACATCAATCTACAATGATGTTACGTGAAGAATTTCCATCTTACTATCTAATGAATACCCTAAATTATCTAAAAGATATAAAAGGGAACTTCAGCTTAATGCTTTCATATAATTAAATTGTAGCGATCTTTTAAAATGTATTTTTCTTCTCATAAACAATAGAAGCATTAGAAATCTATGCCACAGATGAGAAAACACAAACAGGTTTCTTCAATAAGATCTGGCTCAGGAAAACCCATTTTAGCTCTATCTAATTAGGATTCTTTACTCAGGCTATTTTGGACCAAGTGTTTATGAAGAATACCAGTAACAGAATGGTTTGTAAAATCAAATATAGTGAACCCAGGCAGAAAAAAATATAATAAAGTTGCTTCAGAAACGCACCTGCCACACAGATTTGTCTCCAGCAAAACAAAGGCAACAGGCAGGGTAGTCTGACACTGAGCTAAGATAGAGCGACATATTTTAAGCAAGATTTCACACAGCTCACAAGACAAAGAGATGAAGTCAACAGCAGATGTGTAAAGAACGAAAAACCAGCGCAAAGGCCTTGTGTGCTCAGATAACCATACCATAAGAAGCCAAGAGACTCAAACACAAACCCTTAACCAAAGCACCACTATCCTCCCAGTGAGAGAGTCCCTGAACTCAGATGAGGAACACAGAGGAAACTGACAATGAACACAAAAGCAAAGGCAAGTATTGAATCTTGATTCTTCAAAGGCGTAGGTCATATTATTTAATTTAATCTTTTTCTTATCTTCAGAAAAACTTCCTGATGTACTTCTTTTCTAGCACTCATTATATTATATATCTATATAGAGATATACTCTATATTTTTATCTGACTGGCATCTTAGCCAGATGTTGAGCTTTGTGAGAGGGAAAGATCCTCTATTGATCTTTATATCCACAGCTTCTAGCTTAGTTCCAAACATATAATAGAAAGTACTCAGTAGATGTTTAACTGATTGATTTGTAGTTCATGTACTACTAGAAACGTGTTAAATTTTCTTATCAAGTATATTATAATCAGCAGTGCCATCTCTGAGTATGAATGAGAAATGTGGTGTTTGTATAGATACAGTATCAAGTGTATGTAATGTAATATACCACAGCACTGGACAAAAAGGCATAGTGACCACACACTAAAATCTTCCCTCACATTGCACCCTAGAACTGCATATATATATGTTTTTAATTGCACAAATGTAGAACCATACTCAGAAATAAGGAAAGTTTCAGAAGATCAAAAGTGAGTTCTTCCTGACAGACTGAAAGGAGACAAATTTTGATCAAATAGAAGAATGTGAGCTCAATAAACTTTTGGAAGAGTATGATTTTTAAAACCTGACAGGAGCAAAGCCACAGAAATTCCATGGTGGATGCCTGGAGTGGGAGGGAGCTGAAACAACTGTAGTATGATAAATTAGGGTACCACCAAGGAGATAGTCTATCTGCCAGCTCAAGCACATTTCCTGTCCCTCTGCCATCGCATATGACACATCCCTCTCCACCAAGATAAGCTGTAGCATTAGTGTTTATCTCAAGGTGGACTTGTAGGTTGGATACAAAAGACAAGGAGCTAGGCAGCTGGCAATGCTAGAGAAAAACTGGGGGGGGGGGGAAAAGCCCAAAATAAAAGGACAGAAACACCTCTATATAAGGTTAATCTGGCCCTTCTACCAGAATCACTGAAAACTGAGTAGTAAAAGAGCCAGTTGTAGTTTGAGTGTTCTACCCTCAGATAGACTTCATAAACTAAAAGAGCCAAACACCTGAAAGGGAAGCTGAACTACAGATAAGACCATTTTCAGAGATCACAAGACACCTTAGGAGAACCAGCCACAGGAAAGAGAAACAACAATCATGGGAACTTAAACCAGAGAAAGAAGATCAGATAGAGCAGTGATTATCAACCACTGCTGCACTGGAATCGCTTTAGAATGTGTTGAGACCTCAATATCTGAGGGTCAGATATTATGATGTACTTGGTCCAAGGTGCTACCTGGGGGTTAGGTTTTTTTTTTTTAAAGTTCCCCAAGTGATATTAATGTGCAGCTAAAGATGAAATCTTTTGTGATAGGGCAGCCATAACAGGAATTTAAAACACATATGCACCTTCATAGAGTTAAAAGAGAGATTGCATCTATGATGCCTATTATGATATTCAAAGATCCTTTTAGGATTTATGATATTATCTTTATCCTCTGCTAGTTTTCCTCTGTTACCACTGACTATTATTGGGGGAGAGAGAGGTTTGAATAAAGGGAGGCTGTGTTGAGTTAGGGTATCTCCCAGGGATTTCCTAGAGATTAACCAAATAAAGGCCGCATAAAGTAGAATTACCTGCTTGTATTCAACAAGGTCCAGTGTCTGGTCCTTACATGGTCAGAAACGTGATCTGCCAGATTTCAAGATCCAGTGTACTCAGGGATGCTGTCTCCAGACTACCAAATGCAATTCGGAAAGAAGATGGACAATTGATTACTTTTCAACAAGAAATATAGTTGTGAATGAGATAGAAAAGCATGCAGAGGAAGATTTTCATTTAGCATGGAATCAGAACAAAAGGAATTAGTCATGTGCCTCAAATGTTTGAGGGCCTCAGCTGTAATTATTGGAAGCACTTTCTCGTTCATTTGTTAGAAATAAGGATTGACTGAATTCCTCTTTTGTGTCAGTATGACACATAAATGTATAGACAGCGTTTCTTGTCTCAGGGAGATGGCATTCTAGTGGTAGGTGGGGTGAAGAAGATAATAAAGAAATTAATACATAGATCAATAAAAATATCGAAGTGAGTACGGTGGGCTAAACAGTACCCTCCCGCAGCAAAATCCATGTCTACCCAGAAACTCAGAGTGTGACCTCATTTGAAGACAGGGCTTTTGCACAGGTCATACTGTTTGCATTGGGCCCTAAATCAAATAACTGGTGTCCTTATCAAAAGAGGAGAGGATACAGAGAGGCACACAGAGAAGAAAGCCATGTGAAGATGGCGGGAGGCCGAGATTGGGAGTTGTGCTTCCACAAGGCAAGGAATGCCAGGAGCCACCAGAAGCTGGAAGAGGAGAGGAAGTAACTCCCCCCCACACACAGCCTCATAGGGAGCACAGCCCCTCCAGCACCATCGTTTCAACCTCCAGTCTTCAGAACGTAACACCTGGTTTGTGGTGATTTGTTGTGGTCGCTGCAGGAAACTAATACAGCAGTGATCCGCTGTAGATGTAGAATTAAAAAGACAATGGTGGGACGGAAAGTCTGAATGACATGGATTCTGGGATTGAAATGAGAATAAAGAGCAAACCACCAACAAATGATAGTAATAATGCTCAAGATAGAAGACATGGCCACAGCAAAGATTCTAAGGCCGTAAAAAGTGTGCTGCCTTCCAGAAACCACAATCAGGCCAGTGCAGCTAGAGTTCCATGGGCCGAGGGCAGAAAGGTAGGAGACCAGGTTAGAGAGGAAATCAAAAGGCAGGTAACGTAAGGATTTATATAGATTTTAATTTCAAGTGCAATTTGAAAATGTTGGGAAATCTTAAAATAAGCAGAAAATGGACTCAATCTGATTGAGGATTTTTAAAAGATCCTTCTGATTGCTGTGGAGAGAATGTATTTTTTTCAGTTAACCCTTTGACAACTAGCATATGGTCACAGTGAGGGATAACTTGGGATACGAACAACATGTCATTTCTAGATCTAGCTCTTTGCCGGTCACTGGTAGCATGTTTTAGTATCAGTGAAATGGCAGTAGGAAAGCTGGAGAATATGGAAGGAGAAAGATCACAACACTGAACAACTGTCACGAGTAGCAGGCTGCTTCTGCATTTGCTTTTCATCCACTCTCATTAGCAGCTACTGGTTTTCTGAAGAGTGCAGGGCTAAGACCCATAGCTTATCAGATGGTGCTACTGTCATACGCTCGAGATAAGAACTTAGAGAAGTCCCGTTTCTTTATTATGTGTCCTATTTCTCACAGGAAGAGTCAAGCAGCAGTAGTATTTCTAATTAACTGCACCTGAGAATTTGAGATTTCCTAAGAAACGACCAAAAGAATGCTAACTTGGAGTGATGGTTACTGGATATCCAATCCAAAAGGTGAGTTATGTTGTATTACATAAAGAAAGAAATGCTGTAACAACTTACCTGTATATATGTATATAAACTTGAATGCTAGTGATTCTAATATTTATAATAACTCTGAAAGTTTCCAGTGTATAGCTTCAGTATTTATACAGTCACTAAAAGGGAAATGAATAGCAGGTAAGTACTTTGTTCTACTAATAAGAAACAGTGTAGAAATACAGGCAGATAATATGTTGTGCCCCAGTGAATTTCCCAGCACGTACTGTTGAGAATAACAGCTAGTGAAGGCATGGTTCTCTGGTCACCTACTTCAGAAAAAAAAAAATCTGGGGAACTTGTGCTCACCTGGGGAACTTGCTCTCATCAGCTAATTTTGAGAACAGGATAACGGAAATTGTGTCCCAGGCAGCCTGACATGAGACAATGGGGCAGTCTCCTTATTGCTTAAACATACGGCATTATGCAGAGCCGTTCTGCACTTGCCTTCTCACAAAAAGCGAAATCAGCCTCAAAGACCAGTGACGATATTGCAAAAGAGGATTTATTGAGCTTCATTACATCTTGAAAGGATTAGCTGCACCTGCACATAAAGAATCTCAGTCGGTTCAGATAAACAGGCTGAAGGCGCCTGCTTTATTATACAGCTTTCAAGGGGAGATCTGTGACTGATACTCCTGAAGATGTGCAAAGCCTCCGGGTTCCCTGGCAAGGAGCAAGAGTGCCATCTTCTGGTAGAAGAGACTGAGAACATGGGGAAGGCTTTTCTTGAACTTGTTAGGAAAGAATGTTATTAAATAAAGAATTTTCATTTCTTTGAAGCTGAATTACAGAACTGTTGAACATATCATTTCCTCCTCAGGATTTTATTCCACTCTCAATTACATAAAATGAAGTAAAAATACACTCCAAGAAGTAAAGTGGGAAGAAGGAGGAAAAAGGACAAAGGAGTATCTTTTGACAGAGAACATTAACAGAGAAGTTCTAGTTTTAGGGTTGAGAGTTATTTCCCCCTATCTAGTTTTTTCTTTCTTCTTGTAAATACCTTCAGGTAAATTAGCTATTATATAATTTGGAAACTCTTGATAGTTAAAACATAATGTTCTCTGCTCAAGACATTAATGTCAACATTTAGAATTAGAGCAAGCATGTATCAAATAATAAAAAAGCATAATAGCTTTTTTTTTTTTTTTTTTGCGGTACGCGGGCCTCTCACTGTTGTGGCCTCTCCCGTTGCGGAGCACAGGCTCCGGACGCGCAGGCTCAGCGGCCATGGCTCACGGGCCCAGCCGCTCCGCGGCATGTGGGATCTTCCCAGACCGGGGCACGAACCCGCGTCCCCTGCATCGGCAGGCGGACTCTCAACCACTGCACCACCAGGGAAGCCCCATAATAGCTTTATTAATGTTAAATTATTGCAATTATTTCTTTGTTCCACTTAAAACATCACTCACGCGAGGTAAGTTTGCACCTTTCTCTCAATTTCTGACCTATACTTTTTTTTTTTTTTAATTAATTATTTTTGGCCGTGTTGGGTCTTCATTTCTGTGCGAGGGCTCTGTCTAGTTGCGGTGAGCAGGGGCCACTCTTCATCGCGGTGCGCAGGCCTCTCACTGTCGCGGCCTCTCTTGTTGCGGAGCACAGGCTCCAGACGCACAGGCTCAGTAGTTGTGGCTCACGGGCCCAGTTGCTCCGCGGCATGTGGGATCCTCCCAGACCAGGGCTCGAACCCGTGTCCCCTGCATTGGCAGGCAGACTCTCAACCACTGTGCCACCAGGGAAGCCCCTGACCTATACTTTACACAATATGCCTTAAACATCTATATTTTAATCTTTATTTGAACCATTACATTGAAATAATTCTACTTGGTTTACAAAATGTACTTTGTTCCTAACTACATTTAACAGTTCTAGAGTCCTCACTTAACTAGTGGTTCACATAAATTCTCCATAAAATTTAGCTGTGATCAACATAGCCAAGCACTTCCCAGATCTCCCTTCAAAGAAGGGCTTGTTATCCCAGACTTTAGCTTCCAGCCTCTTTAGGGAATGATTCCCCAGCTGCACCTTCTTACTCTTCCAACGGCTCCAGTTCCGCCATGGCTGACATCCAATGACAGGTAGATACAGGAATATCAAGACCTGCTATTTCTGCCTAATTTTGGACCACTCTTATGGGCCACCTTGGCCCCAGAGCAACTTGTAAGGTTGACAGAAGTCAACCTTCCAGCATGAATTCCATCTCTTCCCAATCCTGCTTGCTTACCCTCCCTGACACAGGTTAATCTCAGTGGCATTCCCTAATGAACAACTTGTTTGCAGGCTCACTCCATCTCAGCGTCTGCTTCCAGGAGAATTCAAACAGCCGCTCCAGTTGAAGGACAGCCTCGTTATAACCAGGTACTTTGTTTTGTCCTCTTCTATGGAAAAATATGTTATTTTTAACTTAAAAATGATTTATGTCTCATCAAATCTTATCAAATACTGTGAGATGCATGGTTTTTGGCCATTATGTCTATTTTATATCACTGAAATATTTTACATAATCCTGTATGTGTATTGCATATGTATGTGTGTGTATTGGTATGTTGATCTAAGTTTGAAATCCTGAACAGTTTATTGGATTAATGTTTTAAATTCTAACTAGTTTAACTATAGATCATGGATGCTTAAAATATGTATTTTAATATAATATGTGCCATAAAGACTTTGAGCTCTTAATAATTTGAGATGATAGATTGATCTGAAATATTTTATCTTTGCAACTTAATAAAGTATACTCAGTCCCTCTAGTTTTTTTTTAAAAAAAGGACTAGAATTAGTATTTTTAAGTGGAAGGAAAATGCCCTCTAGTGGTAAATATTAATAAGCTTTATTTTTAAAGCATTAAACTCAATGCCTTGTTTAAGGCATAGTTAAGTGTCTACCATGAGCTAAGCCCAGGATACAATTATGAATAAAGTAGAAAGATTAAAAAACCTCTTTTAATGTGCATTCTAGTAAGAGAGACAAATTTTTAAAAAGAGAATAATTAAAAGAATTGTGTATTTAGTGAACATGATAAAGGGAACGAACGGGATTTTGAGATAGAGAACAGTTAAGGGGAAACTTGCTTTATTGTCAAATACTACTTACTCCTTCGTTTCTAGGAAGCTTCAATCTTCTCATTTATATTTTGTGGAATAAGGATGGTTGTCTTTGTTGCTTTTGCTTTGTTTTAAAAATTTGAGGCATGTGAGTGTATGAAACTAGAATCTCAAATCCGAAAAAGAACTCAAAGCTAAAATAGTTGTCTAGAGACATTCTGAAATACTATTTCGTGTACACAACATCTGAAATGTTATGTAGCAATTGTGTAGGTTTTGCAAAATAACAAAGAAGTAAGAGGAAAACCATTGTATTACCAGTAGAAGGGTTTCACAAATATAAAATAATTCAGAGTCTTCGTCTCACTACAAGAACATAATCTCACCAGTATAAAGAAATAATAGCTTATGGAAATCCTCATAATTGTATCAATTATATGAGCACTGAGCAAAAGAAAAATGAACTTCTTCAAGATCCTACACGATCCCACTGCCTTCATTATTGATGTTCCCTGGCCTCTTTCAAATTTTGTTCCAGGATTAGACCCAATGTGCTGCTCACAAATTGCTCCCTGACAGTTTTGATCTCCCCAAACACATTTCCACAGTGATGTGGTCTATTAGATTCTGCATTTCTAACAAGTACCTAGCTGATGCCAGTGCTGCTGGTCCAGAGAACACACTTTAAGTGAAAGAAAGAGACCATCCCCACCTATGGGTACTTAACTTAAAAAAAACTGGGTAGGCAAGAATCAATATTCTCAAGATGTCAGTTCTTCAACTTGATCTATAGATTCAATACAATAGCAGTCAAAATCCCAGAAAGTTACTTTATGGACATCGACAAACCGATTCTAAATTTTGTATGGAGAGGCAAAAGGCCCAGATAGCCAACATAATCTTAGAGAATGACAAAGTTGGAAGACTGATACTACCATACCTACTTCAAGTTACTATCATTAAAATTAAAAACTTCTGCTCTGTAAAAGACAATGTCAAGAGAATAAAATAGATAAACCACCTACTGGGAGAAAATATTTGCAAGAGATATATCTGATAAAGGACTGTTCTCCAAAGAACACTTAAAACTCAACAATAAGAATACAAACAACCCAGTTAAAACATAGACCAAAGACTTTAACAGACACCTTACCAAAGAAGATATACAGATGGCTAAATGTGTATTGAAAGATGCTCCACAACATATAACATCAGGAAAATGTACATAAAAACTACAGTAAGAAACCACTACACATCTATTAGAATGGCTAAAATCTGGAAAACTGACACCACCAGATTCTGAGAAGGATGTGGAGCAACAGGAACTCTCATTCATTGCTGGTGGGAATGCAAAATGGTATAGTCACTTTGGAAGACAGTTTAGTGGTGTCTTACAAAACTAAACATACTCTTACCATACAAACCAGCAATTGTGCTACTTGGAATTTACTTTAAGGAACTGAAATTTTATGTCTACACGAAAGCCTGTACTCAGGTGTTTATGGTAGCTTTATTTATAATTGCCAAAACTTGGAAACAGCCAAGATATCTTGAAGTAGCTGAATGAGTAAACTAGGGTATATTTAGACAATAGAATATTATTCAGTGCTAAAAAGAAATGAGGTATCAAGCCCTGAAAATACACGGAAGAAGCTTAAATACTAATAGTAAGTGAAAGAAGCCAATCTGGAAAAGCTACATGCTGTGTGATTCCAAATATATGACATTCTGGAAAAGGCAAAACTACTGAGACAGTAAAAAGAACAGTGGTTTCCAGGGGTTGGGGGGTGGAGAGGAGGGATGCAAAAGTGGAGTTCACAGGATTTTTAGGGCAGTGAAACTATGCAATATGATACTATGGATAGATGAAATTATATATTTGTCCAAACCCATAGAATGTACAGCCCCAACAGTCAATTCTCGTGTAAACTATGGACTTCAGGTGATAATGATGTATCAGTGTAGGTACATCAATTACAACAAATGTACCACCTTGGTGGAGGATGTAAAAATGTGGGAGGCTGTGTGTGTTTTGGGTCAGAGATATATGGGAAATATATACCTACCTTTCTCTCAATATTGCTGTTAAACTAAAACTGATGTAGAAAATTAAAATCTTAAGAAAACTAATAAGAACAAAACACTCTGTTTTAGGATGTCTTTAGGCTAGATGTAGATTGAATCCTACCAGCTTGGTATTCTTTCATCAAGGTTAAGGTAGCAAGACCTAATTGTATGTCTTCTCACAAATGTAATCCCAGTGCTCAGCCCGGTGCCTGATCCAGGACTGATAGCTGTTTATAAATAAGTAAATGACTGATAAATCCATGGAAATGCATGGGGGAAGGAGTTTCTCGTAACATCGAAAGAGTAATTGATATTCTTTTTATTTTTGGAGCATGTTTTGCCCAACATCATGCACATTTCTTCGTAAATGTTGCTCTTTTCCCATCTCCTCTGAATGGAAGCATCTTTTTTTTTTTTTTGATGATTTGCAAAGGATGCTAGGCAACTCCAAATTTTCTAGTTTATAAAACATTCAATAAGGCACAGAATTCTGGTGTTAGCTCAGGTAAATAAATAATTCACAACAAACATTCTTACAGCTGAAGATAAAAGAAAGTGTGAAATACGAGGCCTGGCAAAGTAATATGAGTGCAAAAACATTGGAATAGAATGCATATGGGCATCACATTTTTAAAATCCATTTTTTCCCCTTAGAATTTAGGGAATTAGGGCTTCCCTGGTGGCGCAGTGGTCGAGAGTCCGCCTGCCGATGCAGGGGACACGGGTTCGTGCCCCGGTCCGGGAAGATCCCACGTGACGTGGAGCGGCTGGGCCCGTGAGCCATGGCCGCTGAGCCTGAGCGTCCGGAGTCTGTTCTCCGCAATGGGAGAGGCCACAACAATGAGAGGCCCGTGTACCGAAAATAAATAAATAAATAAATAAAATAAAATAAAATAATTTAGAAAATGAATATTTAGAATCAGAAAGAAATCACAACAAATAAATTAGTTTTTAAAGCTGCAATAATACAAACATTATAAAATCCAGTAAACTTTGGTTTTATTATTTGACTGTCAGACACACATTTTTTTTAAATTTTAAGAGTTTGAGCGAAAATTGATTTGAACCAGGCAGCACCAAACCAGAGGTGGTTAAACCTCTGGAGCCAAGGGAACAAGTTAGAAAGAGAAAGTGGAAGCAAAGAAAGGAAATTATTGACTGGCTAGAGTACAATGCCTAGGTGGCTGTTTGTGATTGGTTTTCCTGAGTATTTTGATTTTGTAACCTTGAGGCATTTACACGCTTAGATTTTGGTTTGCTTACACAAGCCATCACGGAATTAGAGCCACCTCAGTCTGGTGGCCTCCTTGTTTAGCTAATTTAACAATTCCCCCTGTTTGCTCATCCTTTCATACATGAGAGATTGGCCAACAATTTGGTATCAACCCTCCTCTCAGTCACCATCATAGTTAAGCTGTTCCTGTCTCATTGTGAAACTCTCAGGTTATGAGGTCAGATCTGGAGGAACTATTTTTGCTGTTTATCTTTTGGTTCATCTCGTTTCTGTTTCTCTAAGAACAGTGAGACCATCTGAGGTAACGTTGACGGCTGTGAAGAAGCACTTAAGACCTTTGAGCAAGCATAGCACACCAGGGAGACTCCAATGGTGACTATTAGAAGGGTAACACCAGGAGATTGAAGTATACTCTGTAGCCAGGGCCCCCATGAACCAAACCAGTCAGTATCAAATAAGTCAAAGCATGTACCTGAAGGGGAAGTAACCTGTGTTAGCCAAGTGCCTTGTTTGTTAACTTCTTGTATTTGCTACAATACCAGAGGTTTTGCGCCAGGTACAGCAAAAGTTATTCTCTACGGCAGAGACTCCTTCTTGGTCAGCCAATAAGTAATCTAAAGCAATCCTATTGTCTAAATCCACCTTAGCAAGAAAGTCTAGCAAGTTTTGTTGTGCAGGTTTTAATTGTCTGACACATGTTTAATAACACTTTTTTCTTACATTTTTGGCTGAATACATTTTGATTACCTCTTAATTGAACAATAATTTCTGATAGGATTTACTATAGAGATAATAGAAAATATACTTCTGTTGGGACTATTTCAGCCTCACAACTTGTTATCATTTAATATCATGTAAGTTTTAAGACTGTTGTCAAATTGGGGGGGGGGAAACTATCAAGTTTCTTCCCACATAAGCCATAATATTGCAGGAGTCTATCATCTTATAGTAGTGTATTATAGGTTTTATATTATTTTCATCAAAGGTGTTTTCAAATGTGTGCATATGATTCATTTCTCTTCAATAACTTGATCATCATGTAATCAAGGAGCCTATTCATTACTTACACTCTTCCTCTTACATTACTGCTTTTACTGTTGATCTAAAATGTCTTGTTTTAATTCACTTCTAAATATCAGAATGACTTCTATTGATGTTGTGCATCCCTATCATTTTGTTTTATATTTCATTTTTATCTGAATTTTCTCTCAGGTTTTAATAAATACATTTTAGAGTGACAAAAGAAGGTACACTTCAGATATATCCAAGTCAAGAATCTGTAATTTCTCTCTTGTTTAATTAAGCATTCCAAACCATGTTTCCAAATTGCAATTAAAATAGCACACTTCAGCTTTGTCAACCTTTAAATACATTTTTTGCGTATCGTTTATGTGCTGGTTTAACTGTCAGATCTTCAAAAATACATTTACAGCTTTATAATGAGGAGCAGACTTTCTCTTTAGACAAAAATCCAAGTTGTCAAATGTGTTTAAGATAAACCAAAGAGAAAACTTGTAATTGTGGAAAAATACCGAAGCAATATTTCTGGTACTATGGCAATAGCTTTTTTCTTTAATGACATCAAGGTTAGGAGCTGCTCATGGCGCATATTCTGTGTATTTAGTGGCGTTTTTATAGAATGCTTGCAGCTCTTAAAAGTAACATCGTCATATGACAGACTATGAATATTATTCATAGGTAGGTTACAATCATGCTACTTTTCTGGTGATCAAAAAAATCATGCAGAGGGTTTGCCCTTGTAGCAGTAGGACACAGTAATTATCAATGATTAGGATTTATTACATGATGCAAAATCTACAGCTGTGAGTAATAATTGGTTTCTGGTTTATTTATTTGGACCAGTATTATATACACTCTCATAATTTCTATTAATCTTAAGAATTTTTTAGATTAGTTACATTTTTTTCACTTTAATGCTTTCCAAGTGCTCATACAAAAATGAACCATATTCAACTCTAACTCAATACTTCATATAAAGTTTTCATTTTTTGTAGAACATCAATTTTCATCTTGACCACTGAAGGCAAACATATTTTGCCTCAAAATGTATAACTGAAACTCTTTTTTCAGTATTTCAAAAAAAAATGAATATTTCTGTTTCTACATATAAGGAGCTTGGAAGTCACCACTTTATCCTAACAAGTGAAAAGCTGAGCAGACTAAAAAAATCACCAACTCTACATGGATCCAGAAGAAAGAGCAGGACACAGGGCAAACTGCTGCCTCCAAGATTGAAGAGACAGGCAAGTACAGGGAGTCTCAGCTCATCACTAGATCAGAGACTTGTGAGTCTCTGCAACAGAAACCAGTGCCCGGGCATGAAAACCTGAACTCTAACTGATGAATTGCTGAAGGCTCATGTAGACAAGTCTGAGAGTTAAAACTTCTGCGGGACCTAGTCATAAGGGGCCGCCACAATATTGTGAGATTTATCTCCAGGTAAATCTTACCATGTGGCCCAGCAATCCTGCTCCTTGGTATTTACCCAAAGGCGTTGAGAACTATATTGATACAAAAACCTGCTCACGAATGTTTTTAATTGCCAAAACTTTGAAGCAACCAAGATGTCTTTCAGTAGGTGATGGATAAATCAACTGTGGTACATCCAGACCAGTCCTGAAAGATACTGCCACCTATCTGGCACCGTAATTGAATCTTCAAAAGGCTATTCCACTGTTCCGTTAAGTCAGCTGCTTCAGGATGACAGGGAACGTGGTAAGCCCAATGGATTCCACAAACATAGGCTCTACTGTTGCGCTTAATTTGCAGTGACGTGAGTTCCTTGATCAGAAGCAATGCCATGTGGAATACTATACGGTGGATAAGACATTTCATAAATCCATGGATGGTAGTTTTGGAAGAAGCATTTCATGCAAAGAAGGCAAATTCGTATCCACAGAAGTGTGGCTTCCAGTGAGGACAAAATGCTATCCTTTCCATGATGATTAGCAGTCCAGTGTTATCAACCTATCACGAAGTAGCAGTCCAGTGACCCTGAGGAACAGTGCCATATTGGGGCCAGTGTTGATCTCTGTTTTTGGCAGACGGGGCGCTTTGCAGTGGCAGTAGCCAGATTGGCCTTGGTGAGTAGAAGTCCACGCTGTTGAGCCCGTGTGTAACCTCTCTCCTTGCCACCCTCACTACTTTGTTCATGAGCCCATCGGGGAATGACAGGAGTGGCTCAGGAAGGAAGCTGATTAATACCCACAAACTGGGTCATCAGATCCACTTCATTATTAAAATCCTCCTTATGTGGGACTCAAATATCTTCATATTTTCTGTCCATTCAGAAAGGTCTGTCCACAGACCTTTTTCTCAGACTTCCTTATCACTAATTTTCCAGTCGTACTACTCTCAAGTCCCTCCCGATTCATCCAGCTCCCTGGCCACAGCCATGTTGGTATACACTCACACGTCTGGCCATTTCTCCTTCCAAACACACTAAGCAAGCAAGTGCAGTGCTTAAAGTTCTGTTCACGGGCCTTCCCTGGTGGCACAGTGGTTGAGAGTCTGCCTGCCGATGCAGGGGACGCGGGTTCGTGCCCCGGTCCGGGAAGATCCCACATGCCGCGGAGCGGCTGGGCCCATGAGCCATGGCCGCTGAGCCTATGCGTCCAGAGCCTGTGCTCCGCAACGGGAGAGGCCACGACAGTGAGAGGCCCGCATACCGCAAAAAAAAAAAAAGTTCTGCTCACTGCATGGATTTCCATTTATCATTGCCCTTCAGGGATGTCCCAGAAAGAACTGTAGTGCTACAGATTTACACTTTTGGGTGATGTCTACATTATCTCCCAGAACAAGATGTAAACCAAGACTGAGGTTTCTCTTCCTCAGTCTAGTGATCATAGGGGACTCCCCATGATGACATAGATGCAGACTGGGAGAGAAAAAGTAATATAGCAGGAGCGGGAGCCATGGGCATCTGGGCCACTTTCTTATGTAACTAAGTTGTGCTCTCGCAACCCAATCTTACATATAACACTTCCATTTGATGATGGAGTGCCACTGCTGTGCACACCCACCTTTATAGCTTGGGGAGTCAGACATGGCCAGTTCATCATGGGAAGCTTAGGTCACATGGTAGCTTGATCTCTTCTAAGGCCTAATAGCAAGCCAAAAGTAGTTTCCGAAAGAAGAATAGTTATCCACAAGAAGGGCAGGGCATTACTCCAAAATCTTCAGTGTCTTTGCTGTGGTTCACCAATAGGGCCCTGCTAAAGGTTCCAAATAGCATCCCTGCCTCTGACACTTCAGGAGCCACTGGATCTGGCCCAAATGACAGAACAGCTTGCACAACAGCCTGGACTTGTTACAGAGCTTCTCTCATATTGGGCTCTACTCAAAACTAGCAGCTTTTGTGTTACTCAGTAAATGGGTCAGAGTCGCACATGTAAACGAGGAATATGTTGCCTCCAAGTGCAGAGGCCCACTAGGCATTGTGCCTCCTTTTGGTTGCAGGAGGAGCCAGATGCTGCAATTTATCCTTTAACTCAGAAGGGATATATTGACATGCCTCATACCGCTGGACCCCTGGAAATTTCACTGAAGTAGAGGCCACTAATTTTTTGTTTAATTTATTTCCCACCCTCTGACACACAAATGTCTTACCAATAAATCTAGAGTAGTTGCTACTTCTTGCTCACAATGTCCGATCAGTATAATATCATCAATGTAATTAATGTGATTTCTTGTGGAAGGGAAAGGCAATCAAGATCCCTAATGTGGACTAAATTATAACGTCGGGCTGGTGAGTTGATACACTCCTGAGGTAGGACAGTGAGGGTATTTTGCTGGCCTTGCCAGCTGAAAGCAAGGGTGGTCTATACCAGTAGACACAGAGAAAAAAGCATTTGCTCAGTTAACAGCTGCATACCACATACCAGGGGATGTGTTAATTTGCTCAAGCAATGAAATAAAATCTGATAGATTTGCAATTGGTGTCAACACCTGATTAAACGTATGATAATCCACTGTCATTCTAACAAGATACATTTTCTGCAAAAGCCAAATAGGTGAGTTGAATGGGGATGTGGTAGGAATCACCTCCCCTGCTTCCATCAAGTCCCTGATGATGGCACTAATCTCTGCAATCCCTCCATGAACGTGGTATTGCTTTTGGCTTACTATTTTCCTAGGTAGGGCAATTCTAGTGGCTTCCACCTGGCCTTTCCTATCCTAATAGCCCTTACTCCACAGATTAGGGAACCCACATGGGGATTCTGCTAGTTTCTGAGTATGTCTATTCCAGAACTGGAGAAACGAGTAGACAGTCGGTTTGCAGACCCACTGAAGCACCTTGAGACAGACCCAAGTTAAATCTCCATTGATCGCCTAACCTCCGTAAGTCCCTACTTCTATTGGTGAGACATAGTAACTTTTGGGGTCTCCTAGGATTAGTGTCAATTCAGAGCCAATGTCCAGAAATCCCCCCAAATCTGCTTATTTCTTTTTCCCCAGTGCCAGTCAAGGTGGAAAATTCTGCAGTTCCCTTTTTGGAAAGCTGGGTGAAAGACTAACAGTATAAATTTTGGCAGTGTAGCCAGATTCTTCCTCAAGGGGACCTGACCTCCCCTTCGTTCAAGAGGTTCTGGGTCTGTAAACTGGCTCAAATCTGAGCAGTGTTTGAGGGGCTATAACTCGTCCTCCCTGTCTCCTGGGACAAGGGCCACAGGAAGGAAGGAAGGGAGGAGGGAAGGAAAGGAGGGAGAGAGGGAGGGAGGAAGGAAGGTAAAAAGAAAACCAAACCAAACCAGGCAGACAAGGTCACTATAGTTGCCATGCTTGGACTACTCTAGAAAATAAGTGAAATCTGTTTTTTCACTGTTTGCACTACAGACCAAGTATGTAGCCCCTGGTTGGTCTATTAAAATGTGGCTAGAATTTCTCTAAGAATACCTCATTTCAAGATATCAATATTTTTCTGAACACACACACATACAGAAGTGCACATTATCTTTGTTTAAGTAAAAGTCTACAACAATTGATGATTGTGAAAGATATTCACATGCATAAACAAAAGTAATAAAAAGTTTCAAATAGATAAGAAGTCACAGAAATACTTAAAGACTGAATGCGTTAACTAGGTCATTTGAGGAAAAATATATCCTTTTAAGGTAGATTTTTATGACATACAAATAATATAGAAAAACAAAACTATAGAAATTATACAGTTGTTTTAATCATTATAGAATTGTTTGTATTTTAACATTTATAACATCAAACAAACAGTATTTAATTTTTTAATAATAGTATTTAATTTTTAGTTACTTCATTTAATTTAGGCCATTATCATTTCAAGAAAAAAAACCCTAAACCTATTTGGTTATTCTTCCCATGATGATAAATTGAAAGCACAATGCCAACATAGACATAAAAATTCAGTAGGAAGAAAAAAATCCAAACTCATATCCATAAAATCTTTGATAAATCAACTTGGATCTCAATATGTTAAAGAATGTAACATTTGAAGAAACAAAAGAAGTGCAAAAGTATGCACCCATAGCTTACTTTGTTCTTCCTCATCAAAATTTGAGAATGATAAAATTATAAGAAAGATTTAAGAGGAAGATTCCTTTTACTTTTCTGTCTGTGAAGGCTAATATATTAGACCAAAACTGGTCAAATGATTACTATAGCTTGTCCAACCATTTTCAGCATTTCAAGTCAGTATATTCTTGAGATTTTTCTCAAGTATGACTCCTTGGTTTAAAATTCCTTCTGGAAAACATGCTACTGAAAAACATTTCCCTGAATTACATTCTACAGTGCAAAAAAATCTTAGCGATATTATTAAATGTACTGTTTGAAAGTGATTGCCTGTTTAATATTTTAGTACTAGCATATGACTCAGGCAATTATAGAAGTTTAAATTTTTGAAAAATTTATGTTCTTGAAGTATAATGGAGAATTTTAGAAACTATGTTTCTATAGGTTTAATAATAAAATTAAATAATAATGTTGTATTCCTTTACATTAAAAAAAATCAGCATTTCTTCTTATATAGCAGAAACTCCTTCTGTAAGTTAATTTTTTTATTCTCACTTTCAGCCAAATTTGATTTTAAGTAACTTAATCATTTAGCATTGAGTAATATGTGTATTTCATGCCCCTCATGGTATCTTTCAATTAACAAAAGTGTCAGATAAACCAGAATTTGTTGTTTATTGCAAGTGACCAGAACTTTAACAGGAAATCCAAGAACCATGGTAATACTTTCCATGTTGTCAGAATTTGGAATTTAAGGAATTATGATCGATTTTGAACCACTGAAAAATAATTAACAGTATCAGACATAGAAAGTGACTCTACATGAAAGAGACATACGGATATTTTGAGTTAATATGTAGGAATCATACGCGTGTATATGAAAGGATGTTAAGAGAAAGAAATTTACTGGGGCTTAACTACAACAAAGAGATTTTGAGGAGTCATATGGAAGAACTTTTTGATATACCTTAAAACATTTGCCAAAGAAGAAGACGGAGCCTCCTTTTTTGGAGACGTAAATGAAAATGTAGACTGGATTTTATCTTTCAAACTTAAAACCCGTGTAGTGTCAGGAACCCAAACAGATGACCTTTCTGTTCTGTGATTCCATCATTTGAAAGGTTTGTGAAATCCCAGCCCTTCAATTGCTTTCTGGGGCTTGTCTCCTGCTAAGTCCCATAAGGTATATTTTCCTCCCAGGCACCAACCTACTTAAAGCACAGCAGTCACTGGAGTTGCCAACTCATTAAAAGCAGAGTGTAGTCCAGCATTAACCTAATTATGTGCTGCAACCACTTTCTTGTGCATCTGGGAGTAACTCTTTGGCTTCCAGCCAGCATCTCTGGGATTTGATTTTCAAGTGACATAACCAGTTACTTTAAAATGTTTACCTCCTGAATGCTGGAGATGGAACGTCATCATTACAAAGGAGAAAACTTACAATTGGATCAAAAGCCTCTACTCATGTTAGCAGAGGCTTTGCCATTGTCCAGAGAGCCCTGGTCTCTGCTTTCTCTAGACTCATATTTCCTAATGATGCAGTATCTTGTTCATTACGATTCACTCTAAGATGAAGTCATTATGTGCCTTGCTCTTTCTTTCACACAGCATTGGTAAGCATTTTAAGGAAGCTTTTATACAAATCTTTAAAATTTCTGGCAGGGAAAATAGGCAGACATCTGGAAAAGAAGCAGCATCACTTATCCCCATCCAAAGTGTATTTTTGCTTCATGTCTATACTTTTTCCGAAAGCTTATATACAAGTTCCTCTTAGCCATGAGCCTTTCTTGAGCAAAAGTGTCTGAATAATCTATGGGTTATCTTCCATATCTTAGAGAAGGAAGCCTATGTTTCTATTCCATCCCTGTGTTTCAGAGGGCTACAGTGGGGTGTAGAGCTGTCCCATGCATTAAATCAATAGCATTTCTTCTCCATCTGTTGCTGTGGAGTTTGGCTACAGTTTTCCCTTCTGGTGGTTTGTAGTCTCTGTCTTCTGTTGTGTCCTCCTCGGTAGGGGCTTTATGAGGTGGTTTCCTGAGCCGTTATAAGATTCTTTTCCACACTCATTGAGTGGCTGCCTTGATTGATCTTAGCAGTACCTTCAGAAATTCTGGTGGAAATCTTTTCTTAGTTGAGGTTTTTAGATATTGGCTATATAACTAAATAAGGAGTTGCATATTTCAAAGTAGTGTGTTTGGAAGGGTGCCCAGAGTAAAGAAAGCATTAATAGGCATAAAAAGCTAGCATATGGATGCTATAAGAAGTATATTGGAAAATGTACAAATAGAGTAGTGGAACCTTCCAATCAAAGGGTGTGAGGGGCAGTGAGGAAAATATGTTTTTTTTTATGTTTCTGCCAAAATGTAAGGACAATACAACCTATACAGTAAATTCAGCAGATGCTGGAAACTGCAAAAAAAAGAACACTCGTTGCAGCCAGCTTAGTTTAAAATAACATACTATTTATGTCTGAATTTGATTGTAGGTATATTCTCTGTTATTTGATCTATTTTATCTATGTTATTTAGTCTATTAAGACCACGTTAAATTAACATAATTAGATTCTACTATATTGTTCACACAGAAAAAATATAAGACTAAGAATTATTTCCTTGGAAAGGCCAATCTAAGAAAGAAGGTTTATGATTTGTCCTGAGCTCAATCTGTTGGTAATTGTCTTTATGTTCCTATTATGCACCTAGGTATATGTGAGGCATATAAGTGGGGAATAAGGCATAACTTCTTCTTTTCAGGGGTTTGAAAGCTAGCAAAAAATGACAGTTGGCCACATTTTCTTTGTCCACTTCAGGGCACTTATTTCAAGGTTTTTGATTATGAATTTTTTTGTTCCCAAATGCTAAGGAACACTTCTTATCTAGAGTCCTGAATGTAAATGTTAATTGAATTGTTTTTATGTGATGCACATAGCTTTTAGGTAAGGGTTGTCATGTGCTTTATGAGACTTAAAGATTCTTCTGATGGCAGGATATCACAACGCACTAACACTTGGAAAGATGGAAGGCAGAATTTTTGGTTACTTACAGCTCCAAACTAGAGAAGGCTTCCAGGTAAGGCCAACAGGGGGTTGTACCCAGGGGAAGAGTTACAGCAAACTGGAGCTGTAAGAGGCAGCTTAGGTATGGCTAGCAGGGTGGGGTTAGCAAGATTTCTCAGGTTCCCTGAAGATCGGCTAACCTGAATGATTTTGTGGGATCCTAGGCCTAGAGGCTGTCTCCAGTCTCTTACCTAGCCTTGGAGTGATTAGGGCTGATGCACTGTGGCTTGGAGTGTGAGAGCCCAGTAAAGGAAGTGGTCAGTTGGATACGAACTTGATTAGCTGCTCAAGAAAAAAAATTGATCGACCTCAAATCAGGGCTTCAAAACTGGGTCAAGACAGCACGGTTAAAAAAAACCCAAAAAAACTATACTACATGATGATACAAACATAATGATACAAATTATAAAAAAAATTCTTTATAATATTTTAGGCATTCACTCATTCATACTTGCAATAAATATTTAATGAATGCACGTTAGGTGTTGACACCATGATGAACACGGAGAAAATAAAGATGGATCAGAGGCTTTCAGTTCAGTAAGAGACAAAACAATGACAATGTTGTAGTCATTGTAAAAGAGTCATAACATAGGTGCTACTGGAACACAAATGTGGTTGTCAGTTTGACAGTACTGACCACTCAGGAAAAGCTTCCAGACATAGGACGCATCGTGAAGAAAGATACAGAAGCAAGATACAATAGGCAGGAATCTTAGAAAAAGCCTAGTATTAACAAACTTTATAAATAAGTAAGAAAAAAAAAAAAGGCCCAGAAAGATAAAGAGACTTGATTCATGTCACAGATATAGCAAAAACCCAGTATTCACTTGTATGTTCCCTTGCATGGTCAATATCAATTTTGTTTAATCACACATCGCACATATTTGACCATCTGGACATGATATATGAGCGTTGTAATAATCTGGCTGGAAGGACTTATCATAGTATAGAATAGACTTAGAATTCCGTTCTTCCAAGATAGATGCACAATCCCTTTCACTGGATGAGTAAACATCTGGGTCCTATCTGGTCAGGGAACCTGAGACCAGAGCATTATGGTAGCTATAATTGGGGTTGAGTTTTGCATGATGCAAACACAAAGAGTAAAATGAAGGTGGAGTGTCATGTGGAGACATAAATGAGTTCTCAAAATGTTAAATGTTAAACCCAAAGGAAAAGTCAGGAAGCAGATTTAAGGTTTAGTGATACGTAGGAAGAGTGTGCTGGATCCTGGAATCCAGCCTGGAAACACACCCAGAACAAGGGATGGGAGGAAAGTTGTAACGAATGTTGGTAATTTAATCTGTGGGTAAGGAGGGAGCCCTTAAGGACACAATGTGTTGGTGGTGGAGTTTTATAAAATCAAGCCTTTCTGTTTGTATTTTATGACATTAAAATAACTCTATACTGGAGGAAATATATTGGGATAGTTGATTTTTATGTAGTGGTAAACTAGATTATACATTTTAATATTAAAGAAATTTACTATGTTACATTGATTCAGAGCCCATATAGAATTAAGCCAACAACACAGAGTCAAAGAAACATATAAAATTTTTCAGATGTACATGCCAATTACATGAAATAGTTAACCTTGTGGGTTGTGATCCCTTTGTCTTTCACTGAAAATGCAGACTGTAACTTTGCAATACTTGTACCCTAAATGCATAAACTCCATTTCTCAACCATCCCTTGAACCGTCTGAAATGCAGGCCTCAAAACTTAACTTATCCAACTCAAACTGACTTTACCATTATTCTCCTGTTCAAATTTCCCCTTATTGCCTAAACTGTGTCTCTTTACAGTTGGTTTATCTAAATCATGATTGAAACAGGTACAATTATTGAATTTAGTTGTACATCTCTCAGGACACACATAAATAGATTTCACTCTCAACCTGATCTCTCCCACTGCAACTTCACTACCATTTTCATGGTGCTGGCTTGTGGACAGCTGTCCTTGGAATGTCCTATACTCTGACATTGACTAATTACTTCATAGTTTTGCCACTGAATATGTTTCTGCATCTCCCATACAATTCTTATACAGGTATTATACACACAGATGGATTTTACTTCATTATTCTATCTGATAACCTCTATCTTCTGTCAAGCTTAGCCTGTTACATCTACTGGGATAACTGACACGTTTGGACTCATTTCTACCATTTTTATTTTACTTTATTTCTACCACCATTATTTACCATTCTTAACGTGCCACTTTTCTGTTTCCATTTTTCTTGTATTTTACTTTTTTGGCATACTGATTGTTTCTTCCTTTTAATCTCCCTTTGACTAGAAATACTTTGAAATTTTATCCCATATATTTAACTTAACAGTTTTCTAAAGTGATTCAATATCTCAAGTCCCTACCAAATAATACAAGGTACTTAGAACATTCTAATTCTGATCTCTCCTTTACTGATTTATATGTTACTGTTATATAGAATATTATTTGTATATCTTGTTAAATATATAATTAGACTATACTGTTATTATATAGACAATATATATTTCAGTTTACTTATGGATTTACTTGTTTCTTTGCCCATTATTCCTTTTTGCCTCTCAGGTTCTTTTTCCTCTTCCTTAAGTATATTGATAAAAATTCCTTTACTGCAGATCTATGGATGTAAACTCTTATTTGAACATTTATTCATTTTGGTTTCTATTTTCTTTTTCTTTTTATTCTTTTTATTATTGTTGTTTTTGTTGATTGTTTTATTTCATTTGTCCCTAAAAATTTCCTAGTTTTCTTATGAGCCCAGTAATGAATTAAAAGTATGTGTGTTTTCACTGATTTAAGAGGTCACTGTTTTATTTCCAGAGGGCTATTCAGATATTCAGACCACATGCTTCAGAGGAAGGTTATCACAGAATGTATTGGTTTGCATGACTAGCAGGGAGAAGGCTATTTATGGATGGGACGTGAGAACTAGAGAGGGAAGTCCACACAGGAGACTGAGAGGTCAAGGAGCAAGTGCCTCAAAAGGGGATGGGATGGGGATTTGGGAGAAAAATCTTCTGGATGTTTTTATACTATAATGAGGAGTTTGATTCAAGGTCATTGGTACTGACACATCAAGACTGACTGTCACTGACTCGATTAATAATCAAGCTTGTATGTTACAGTGTTTTAAAAATAAATGGAGTTCTATAATTTTTGTTAACATAAGTATGCAACTAGTAGTCCTCTTAATATTAATCCCTTTAATTTTTAAAACTCTACTTGGAAAATAGACACAATGGTCATGGCTTACTAAAGACACACCAGAATTCTAGCCTCCCTGAAACACCCAGAGTAAAAGTGTTATTTGTGTGTGTATGTGTGTGTGTGTGTGTGTGTTTAAAAATCCCTTTCCATCTGGCTTAAATGCCTTCTTTCAGATCTGTTACATCTGGTCACCACTTTGACCCAGGGATGGAATTGAAAAGTTACCCCACCATCTGGCAGTCTTTCTAGATTTGCTACTGACATGAAATTTCAGAGCAGCTCATACTGCAGCAACGTGGGACTCAGGCGGCCAGTTTTCAGTTTAACTCATTACTCAAAATGTTTCCCATAACTCATCTCAGTACAGTCCTTTACATTAATCATGCAAGTGAGTGTTCTCTCTTCTATAATTCAAATGGCTTAAAGGAAGGCGTACTGCTTTACTTGCTTTTTTTACTCCCTCTATATCCAGTAGAACTTAGCATGGTGCTTTGCAAAGACACATTGAATGAGTAATCAAGTTAATAACTTGATTCCCATTTTCTGAAAATAGCCCTTATACCCTTTCTCTTAGCCATGTTTCTTGTCCTCTGAGCCTCCAAGATAAAAGACAACTCCTAACCAATAGTAGGCTCTGGTACTTACCGTCCTAAAGATGTATCTGAAATGTGCTTTCTGTCAGGTGTGGCAGTGCAAATGCACATATGATAGTCTCCCTTTTTTGTAATAAGTTGAGTGCCATGTAAGTGTAGTTTCATTACATTCTATTTAATTTTACTTTTACAGAGAATAGTAGATTTACGTAACTATCATTTTCCTTTAAAGTGTTATAAAGAGCACACTCTGCCAGAGTATCAAATTTATAATGAACCAGGGATAGCAAAACAATGAACTGCTTCGTTTCTAAAATCACTCACTTGCACCAAAAAACATTATTTCTGCTGTGAAAACAGAAACAACAAAAACACAGTTGGGTTTTGGAGTGGCTTTTTTTTTGGTCAAAAACACTTAATTCATAATACAAGGCTTACTGACCAGAGAAGCAAAAAGAAGAGAGAAAAACAAAGATAATTTAGCTGGAGTAAAAGAAAACAGCTATTTGTTTTCAATTATTTTGAAATATTCAAATATTTATAACTGGTGAATTTTATCTTATCTATTCGGAGCAATGTATAATTGTTTCAGTTACATAACAGGCTTTTATAAAGGTGAAAGAAAAGTCTAATCTCTATCACCTCCACTTGAATTACTAATGTCACATGTAAATATAAGGTTTCCCGTACATCTGTTTCATAATCCTCCTCCCAAGGATGACTAGCTAAAGAATTTAAATGTCATGACGGCTCTAAACCAGCTGCCATGCTCAAAGAGCCCTTCCTGGAAAGAGTTTAGTGAACAGGCATAAAGAATGCCATTCTTGGAAGTAAGATTGGAGGCACCAGAAAGTGTTCTTTTGCAGCAGTTGAGCTGTCATGTATCCTCAAATGTAACACTAATCTAAAAAAGATCTTTCCCTTGATTTGCACTTGTGATGTAAACATTTACATGAAACCAAAATTTTAGGCAAATCAAGGTTGCCACAATACGAATTATCTCAATGGAAAAGGTTGTTCAGCATTTATAATTTATGTGCATGCTTGATTCATATTTTGCTCATGTCTACTATTCTAATGATATTTCACCCGGGTTTTATAAAGAAATCGATGTGTGCTTTCTTTTAAACATTGTCCAATATCCGCGCTTCATTTGTACTTTCTTTTCCCTAAGAATATGATGGGTACAATCAAAAATGTAGAACCCATAATCCACATAGACCTCTGATAGCAGAATTCATGTTGGAAGTTTACCCATCAAGAAGCTTCATTTCCTAGGCTACAGTGAAACATTTAACCAATAAAATAATACAATATTCACTCAAGTTGAATGTTATATATTCAATTACTTTTTATTCTTTTGTAAGACAATTGAAAACAATATAATTTATATAAAAATGAAAGTTGTAAAAAAGTAAAAGCTAGATAATTTAATCCACTCCCTTAAAAACATTGATGTATTCTAAAATGTCAATCAAGATTAGAACGAAGCGGGGCTTCCCTGGTGGCGCAGTGGTTGAGAGTCCGCCTGCCGATGCAGGGGACACGGGTTCGTGCCCCGGTCCGGGAAGATCCCACATGCCGCGGAGCGGCTAGGCCCACGAGCTATGGCCGCTGAGCCTGCGCGTCCGGAGCCTGTGCTCTGCAACGGGAGAGGCCACAACAGAGAGAGGCCCGCGTACCACACACACACAAAAAGATTAGAACGAAGCATTAGAAGGGAATATTTGTATGGTACATGCAGTGATATAGCCCCCAAAATGACAAATTTCATGTGATGAACAGAGCAAAAGTTGTTGAGCGCATCTCAATTTAGCACATAGAATTTTCCCAATGGACAAATATTCAGTAAAGATAAAGTTTACAGAAAGTTATTGACAAGGCTCAGTTAAAATTGTACATATTCTTCTTCATAGAAAAGTCACAGAACTGTGATTGAATATGTTTAATTAATTTGCAAACTCTAAGGAACTAATAAACTTTAAAGGTAATTTATTACTACTGGTAGTAGTAGTGTAATAACAGTTATGGTAGTAATGAACACTAGTACTAATAGTGGTAGTAATAGTAATGGTCGATATTTATTAAGCATCTACTTTGTGCCTAATATATGTTGTAAACTATATGTATTAAGCAATATACATGGGTTAAGCAGCTGGTGCAAGATGATAATGCTTGAATGAGGTGGAGCTAGAATAAGAAACTAAATAGTCTCTAACTCCAGAGCCTGTACTGTTGGCCACCATGCTATACTGCCTCCGTTTATGTATCATTATCACCATTTGGGGGATGAGAGCAAGGAAAAGATATAAACAAAGTCTTTAGAAATATTACATTTAAAAATCTGTTTTTATAATTATTTCTTAATTATTTTCATGTCATCATCATGCAGGTTGTGGGCATTTGAAAATGGAGAAAAAAGATGAGTGAGGAAAAAGAAGCAGTCTAGGCAGACAAGTGAAACAGAAATAATCATTTCAAAACCATTTGAATGTTGTGCTAAGTTAGCTTACCTTGAAAAGCTTCTAAACAGAGAGCAATAAAATAAAAACAGAAGAAAGGAAACAGCCTCACATTCCACCATGCAGTGAACACTGGCAACTGCTTTCTTTAAATTGACTCAGTATTGTACCAATCATGTAGGTATATTTGCCTGCCTCATTCACAGCCCATTGCAGAGCATTTATCCCATGTAGAGTTTCTGGATTTGGCTGTCCTGATATCACATAAATCCATAGCCCTGAACATTACTGGTCACATGAGGATAGACACAGAATTCACAGGTGGAGGAGGGACTCATAGGCGGAATTGAGCCAATCAGATTATTTCTCTTAAGAATTTTAAGAACACAGAATGTAATCAACCAATAATGGGTGCCAGCCAAATGATATATTTTGGGATAAAGTCTGCGAGCTTAGAGTCATTTAAGGGTGATAAATAAGCAGAGGAAGCCATTCTACTGACAGAAACAGGAAAGTATAGCAAATAAGCAGGGAGAGGCAGAAACTGGAGACCTGAAAACTCTGAGAGACATAGGTTAAGTTCAGTTTCTGACAGCTTTCCAGGTTCTGTAAGACCAGTCTCTACCTATGTCCATTCCTCAAAGTCTCTTGAGTCTTGGTTTCTTACATAACAACCCCCTACTCAGTCTTTGTTTAAGTGACTCATGAATCCTTGAAATTAAAATTGCCTTAACTAGAACAAAATGAAAGTAAGTATCAGTCTCCATTTTCTAATTAGAAGATGGTTTAACTTGGTTTAGATTTAAGTAAGGAGAAGTGGGAAATGGGAAAGTCTTGCTTTATGTAAATTGTTTTGTCATGAAGGGACAAACTTAGGGGAGATTTGACGCTCTGGAACTAACTTTCTGATGAGATAGTCTCTAAACGAGGTCCCCTTGTTCAGTAGCTAAAATCTGGAAGGAGTCTCAGCTTCTGATCAAAAAGACAACTGTAAAGTAGAAGATAAGGTAATAGATTTTCAGTATTCACAATAGGGAAAGGTTACACTGAAATTAAGTACAAATGCATCCAAGTTATTTGGTTTATTTTAAATATGTCCCATCACAAGGTTTTTTTCCACCATTGAATAAATTTTAATTGGTGACATTACAAAATTATGATTTTTTTGTCATTAATTTCCAAATTAATGACAAAGAAAGGAAAGTATATTATATTTTTGACTCCTTCAATTAATATTTATTGAATGTCTAACCTTTTCTTGGTGTCAGGGGTTCCAAGGAGAATGAGATATATCCCCATTATAAAAGTAACTTACAATTTAGTGGATAGAATACTGATTCTGAAGTACAAAAACCATATTAAACTTTTAAATGATGTTTTAAAACTTGATAATAACTTATTAATATTTTCTAAGGATGAAGTTATAGTTAAAACTAGGCTAAGAGCTTTAAGCAAAATGCAAAAGGTTATCTGCTCAACTGAGATGATGAATCTATTTGTATTAAAAGTTCTTTGTGAAATATACTACCCAATGAACATTAAATTAAAAACAAATCTGCCTACTGTTTTAATCAGATGCTTAATGAAATACTTAGATGCAATTATGTCATAAAAAATTCTGTCTGACAAAAATAATATTTAGCACATTATTCTCCTGTGGCTTTTTATAGATTAACATGTGAAATACATAATCTAGGATTCTTTACTTAAAACTGATGAGTTGTATGCTAAATCATGTTGTGTAAAAATAAACACCTAGCATTATTTTAGCCCAAGAGAGTAATTAGACATTTACCAATCCTCATTACATCACAAAACTCAGCACATAATACATAGTAGGTGCTTAATAAAAAAAATTGTTAAATAAATGAAGTCAAGAGAAAGCATTTTAAATCTATTTTCTATACTAAGCAATACACAAAGTGGAAAAATAACTTTCTTAAGGCTTAATTGTATGTTTGGGAAAGGGATACCAATACAAATAATTACTCAATTTTTTATTCTTTACCATGCTTTAGGAAAATGATAGTTAATATCACATCACCAAGGAAACTAGGTCATTTAATAAAAATGTATTATTTTGTGCAGTGGCATATGGAACTGTTTCATGGATGACCCTGGTAAAAATTCTGGACTCAATAAATAAAGAATAAGTAAGTATGCTTTTTTCTCTCTCTCTCTGTCTCTCTCAGGCCAGTTCAAATTAGAAAGGCATGACTGCTTTCAAAGAAAAATCAAGCAAACTTATGGTAGATGTACTTAATATAAAACAAATTGTTTAAATTATTACAAAAGGAAAATCCTTGATTTTCAGACATGGAAGGGCCAATCAGGGGACATAATTAAAACCAAATGCAAAGAAATTGATTAAGCTTTCTGAAATATGTAGGTTGTTTGTGTGGGGGGGCAGAGAGGGAGGAAAGCATATTGACAACTGATAGTTGTTAGCACAGGTGAATTTAAATCATTACATTTAAATATAAAAACAATCTGGGAAAGCATATCAGTAATTTCCTCAAACTTCTAAAATTTGTTGACATTTCATAACATTTTCCATTTCTTAATAAAATGTACTGTTTTTAAAATCATAAGTATAATTCATGTTCATTGTAACTGGAACGAGTCCCCCATATCACCCCATATTTTCTGACATCAATAAGTTGAACTTCTATATGAAGTGATACCCTTCCCACATGCCCTGAGTTTTTATGTTTACCTGAGTTTCACCTCTCAACACCTACTCTGTGCTATTATTCTTAACTTTAGTTGGGCTTGAGGATAGAATATAAAAATTGCAACCTAGAAAATAATTTAAAAGAAATTGAAATCATAACTTGAAACCTTCCCCAAAAGAAAACTCCAGGCCCAGGTGTCTTCACAACTGAACTTCTCAAAACATTAAATGAATAAATGATGTAACTTTTATACAAACTATACTAGAAAATAGAAAAGGAAGAAATACTTCCCGGTTAATTTTTTTGAAACCAGCATAATCATAATGTAATTATGGTCATATGTGGTATGACCATTGCAAGAATGGAAAATTATAACATTTCCAATGTACTTAGATATAAAACCACAAACAAAATACTTATAATCCTATCTTTATACACACACACATACATGTATATATAGCACCATGTTTTAAGTAGGAGTTTTTTCATGAATTTGAAATTAATTATCATTTCCCAGGCAATCAATATAATTTATTATGTTAATAATAAGGAAGAAGAATGATAAGTTCATCTCCAGAAAAAGCACTTAATAAAATTCAACAACCATTAATTATAAACATTCTCAAAAAAACTAGAAATTGAAGGGATCTTTCTTCATCTCATAAAGGATATCTACCAAAAAATCTATAGCTATCATCCTAAAAGGTGAACTATATAATGCTTTCTCTTTCAGACTGGAAAAAAAGATAAGGATATCCACTCTCACTACTTCTTTTCAATTTTGTACTGAAAGTCCTTGCCAATGAGAAGAGAAGAGAATTAAAGAGAAGGTAATTAAAGCTATAAATACTGGAGAAAAAAAAGTAAAATTATTTTATCACAGGTGACATAAGTATGTCTAGAAAATTCAAAAGACTCTATAAAATATTAGTATTAATAAGTGAATTTAGAAAGAACATGCAATACATGGTCAATATGTTTCTATATACTAGCAACAAACAACTGTAAATATCATTTACAATATCATTAAAATCAAATGTATTACAGCTTTTCTGAGAGAAATGTGTTAGATCTTTCCTGAGAGGATTTTTTTTTTTCTTTTTTAGGTTCTTTTCCCATCTAGGTCATTACAGAGTATTGAATAGAGTTCCCTGTGCTATAGTGTAGTGGGCTCTTATTAGTTATCTATTTTATATATAGTATTGTGTATATGTCAATCCCAATCTCCCAATTTATCCCTCCTCTCCTTTCCCCCTTGGTAACTGTAAGTAATTTTTCTACATCTGTGACTCTTTCTGTTTTGTAAATAGGTTCATTTGTACCATTTTTTTAATATTCCACATATAAGTGATATCATATGATATTTGTCTTTCTCTGTCTGACTTAACATCACTCAGTATGACAATCTCTAGGTCCATCTATGTCGCTGCAAATGGCATTATATTATTTTGTTATTTTTTATGGCTGAGTAATATTCCATTGTATATATTGTATATATACCACATCTTCTTTATCCATTCCTCTATCAATGGATGTTTAGGTTGCCTCCGTGTCCTGGCTATTGTAAATAGTGCTGCAATGAACATTGGGGTGCATATATCATTTTGAAGTGTGATTTTCTCCAGATATATGCCCAGGAGTGGGATTGCTGGATCATATGATAGTTCTATTTTTAGTTTTTAAGGAACCTCCATACTGTTCTCCATAGTGGTTGCACCAATTTACATTCCCACCAACAGTGCAGGAGGGTTCCCTTTTCTCTACACCCTCTCCAGCATTTATTGTTTGTAGATTTTTTGACGATGACCATTCTGAACAGTATGAGGTGACACTCATTGTACTTTTGATTTGCATTTCTCTAATAATTAGCGATGCTGAGCAAATATTATTTTAATAAGGCCACAGTTCAGATATTTTAATTATTTTTCTGTTATTTACTGTATCTCAAAATGCTAAATGTTCACATTTGTTTTTAATGGAAACAATATTTGAGTTTACTCACCAGCAATCTCAGGCATTAACATTTGGACCATTTAATTATGTGCTGACAGTTATTAGAAATTTTGTGAGTCTATTTCTACACCTGCGCTTGTTTCTTCCAAGTGAAAAGTGAAAAAGGCAGAGAATAACAGAGCATAAAGAGAATTCATTGATGCTGTCATGCTTAGCCAAATATTTGACAACTATGATGGAAGACTGAAAATTTTCAAACTGCAAGGTGATGGTGGGGATGCTAGATATCAGCGCAGAGTTCACACAAGTAAAGCAAAATGTTATTTATATAATGTGCAAATTCATCAGATATATGGATGAACACAGTAAATTACTGAGCTTGGCACACTTATTTCTGTGAATTCCTTTGATATTTATTACACCAAGAGATAATGTGAATCAAAGTTTAGAGGTGACTCTACCTTGTTTTGTATGGATTAATTTTATTTACAAAATTTTATTCTCTACTTTTAGAAGTATATTTTAAAAATAGATCAAATATGTCCCATATTTTTATTTTATGGGCCACAAAAATTGATGTGTGATTACAAAACATGATATAAACTACAATTTCTAAACTTTCAATTTTTTAAAGAAGTAAACTTCAAACATTTTCCTAGCCTCTAGCATTCTGCACTCCACCCATTGTTTAAAACCCTTCTATCCAAAAGGTTAGTCTTACCCTATGCCCATCCTTCTGTACTTCATTTCACCAGTAGTGCACTTCCTCATTTCTGAGACATTCCTTTAAAAGTAGCACAAGAGCTGGTTTGCAGCAAAACTTGCAAAATCATGTTAGAAACTTGGAATGTCAAGGTCTAGGGCATGTGGCTGCTGTTAATCTCACCATAAAGTCCAGTAAGGGCTTAGTCCTTCCAAAGCAGGTTTATTTAAAGATTTCTCTTTCAATGGGAGGTGTAGGCACATCTGTTTATTATTTCAACCATCCAGAGCATAGTCGTTGGACCAAACACACACACACACACACACAAATGCACCCACATCTTTTCCAAAAGAAAATTAAATACTAATTTTTAGAGACAATATGATTTTAATCCATGAGAAGGGAGAAAATAGATTTTCTAACTTTCTGATAATTTACAAGCTGCTTCTTTACAATAAAGTTGGTAATTTATTTTTTCTGAACTGAGCTTAGTATGCTTTCTCAGACCTAAGAGAACAAGACAGTAGACAATTGCTGAAGTACGGTTTTCTTAGTGCTGTCTCCTGGCTATAGAGAGGAAGGCTATGAGACAGTCATCCTAATTATGACTAAGGTGTAATCTTACCAAAGAGTCCTCATTTTTAAAAATGTCTATCCTGGAAAAGTCAAAGGAATAATTTTATTCTCCCAGTTAAATAAACGTATCAGGATTAATACAAGTCTTAGTTGATTAGCAATGTTAGAAAAATGATGTTACTACTAGTTGCTTTGAAAATTGTAAGTAGTAAGGTATACTCATTAAGTATCTATTGGTAATAATTCTCGATCAGCATTTGAAATTTAGAATTCTTTAGAGTAATTTTTCTTAGCTACATACTAGTCATATTGTTTTATTTGTAAAATATTTATTGAACAAATATAATGATGGGAGAATTTGATTCAACTATAAATAAATCACAATATTTTACCAAAAGTTGCTCACAGTAAAATGGCAGGGATTCTATGTACATAAATTTTTAAAACATAATACAAATGTTTCTTTTTTTTTTTTTTTTTTTGCGGTACACAGGCCTCTCACTGATGTGGCCTCTCCCGTTGCGGAGCACAGGCTCCGGACGCGCAGGCTCAGCGGGCATGGCTCACTGGCCCAGCCGCTCCGCGGCATGTGGGATTTTCCTGGACCGGGGCAAGAACCCGTGTCCCCTGCCTCGGCAGGCGGACTCTCATCCACTGCGCCACCAGGGAAGCCCACAAATGTTTCTTAAACTCTAATGTACATACAAATCTGAAGATCTTGTCCAATGTGATTTTAATTTAGTATATCTGAATCATTTATATTCTAGCAAGCTCCCAAGTGATGCGACTGTAACTGGCATGGGGACCCGTTACATGCATGTGCTTTAGGGCATCGAATGGGAGTTGCATAACTCCCAAACCTGAGCTGTGATTCAAAGGATTAGTGAGAGTTTACCACATAGAGAACATGGAGAAAGGTATTTCTGCAGGAAAAAAAAAAGAACCTTAAAAACTCAAAAAGCAGAGGAGTTCCTAAGAGCAGATATTCTAAGTGTGGCTCAACTTTATTACACAGGGCAGAGCATGGAGCAGCTTCCTTAAACTAGGGTACCACACGGTCAGCTACACCGAGGCCAGCTTGGGAAACGGGAGAATTTACTCCTTCATTTTCACCTTACTTCCCTTCTTCCTTTTCTATATTCTCTTCCTGACCCTCATCCCCACTCTTATTTTGTGCCCTGTTGTTTTCTACCAACAATTGCTCTCATCCTATCTGCAGAACTTAGGTATTTTATTAAATATCCCCTAACCCAATGTTTTTATAGAGGGCATTCTAGAGACTGACACCTTGCTGCAATAAAAGGGAAAAGCCTATTCTGATAGAACGATGTGTTATAACTTTATAGGGTCTTGAAAGAACGGCAGAGATTTTCTGTATTTAAAAAGAAAATGTATTGATGCTCTGTCTGTTAAACGTTGCTTTATTTCCCAGGAAATGAGGGACTACACAGTTTGCTTTCAGAGTGTAAGGCAGGCTGTGTGTGCATTTTGAGGTGAAAATTGGGGGATAGGGAACAGACAAGTGTCTGCATTGTTCTAGACAATTATTTTTTGTTTAAGTTATGATCAAGATTGGAGAGAAAAATGTCTAGGAGAATATTTCATGATGCTGAAGTTGGTCATTCTCTATCGAGTCCAAATATAGCTTAATAGTCAATGTATCATTATGACAATATTGATTCTTCCAATCCAAGAACATGGTATATCTTTCCATCTGTTTGTGTCATCTATGATTTCTTTCATCAGCATCTTATAGTTTTCAGAGTACAGGTCTTTTGCCTCCTTAAGTAGGTTTATTCCTAGATACTTTATTCTTTTTGATGTGATGGTAAATGGGATTGTTTCCTTAATTTCTCTTTCTGATCTTTTGTTGTTAGTGTATAGGAATGCAAGAGATTTCTGTGTATTAATTTTGTATCCGGCAAATTTACCAAATTAATTTATGAGCTCTGGTAGTTTTCTGGTAGCATCTTTAGAATTTTCTATGTATAGTATCAGGTCATCTGCAAACAATGACAGTTTTACTTCTTTTCCAATTTGGATTCCTTTTATTTCTTTTTCTTCTCTGATTGCCATTAGGTAGGACTTCCAAAACTATGTTGAATAAAAGTGGTGAGAGTGGACCTGTCTCTATGATTTTCCTCTTAAGAAGACCAGATGTTCTTTCTGTTTATTACTACTGTTTTTAACGTTTCATTTGGTATGTTTCGGGACAATCACTTGAACAAATAATTGTAATGCCTCATCAGTGGACAAGGTTTTGAGGTGATACCATGCATGCATGTGTGTGGTGCGAGATGGGGAGAAGGGAAGAAGGAAAAGAGGGGTTAATACCTAATATCATGGCTACAGGTAATTACCAATGCCTCTATTGTTAAAGACAGCTAAAACCTTCCAGTTCTTATCTGAAAAAAACCCCCAAAAAACCCCAACACTTAACATTCTTTCATGACGTTTGATCTCATCATGTAAATGTAATGAGTAAAATTAATTGAATTCTGAGACTATGGATTTCTGGGCTCATGAGTTTGTTGTCTCACTGTTCATGGCAGCACCCACTCTGTACACCAGATGGCACGGTCTGTCGGCTCTAGCTACAGAAGCCTGAATCACCGAAACTAATATTGTTGAAGAGAATGGCATTCATTATTAATTTATCACATCTGAATCACATTATTTACATGGGAAGTGGCCATATACTTAAAAATTTATTTTGTCATAAACACATTTATTTAATAGAGTATATGTGTGCATGTGTATGCCAAATTGAAATATATTTACACGTATAGTTTGGTTGCATAAGGCCCCTAAAACATTTAGCATTGTAATTAATTATTGTATTAAATACTTTTCAACCCTGTTGAGAAGCAATAATAAGGAATTTATAGACATTTTACCAGACGAATAGCTATATGATGCAGGTGCATTGTAAAAAGAGACAAGTAGCCCCTATGAAAATATGTTTGACAATAACCACAATGTGACACTCCTGTACCTCTACCCCTGGAATTCACCAGAATACTTAGCGTTTTCTGGTGTCTTCTTGGATAACTGTTCGTTATTTGTTAATAACCATGAAGCATGACTAGCTTCATTGAAATCGTAACTCCAACATTTAGTTGATGTGTGTCCCATGGAGTAAGTTATTTATCCCTGTTTTCTTATCTGGAAAATGGGGATGATAACAATTGTCCCTCCTTGATAGAACTGTCCTGAGAAATCAGTGACCTAGCACTTATGTTTCAGAATATTTTAAAAATTCAATAAGCGTTAGCTAGTATCACTAGTAGTAGCAGTAGCAGTAATAGCAATAGTAGCAGCAATAGTGGCGTGGATTCTGAAGATAATAAAGAAGCAATAACAAATTTTTAACAAGAAATTTTAGGAAAGTGAATAGTCAACTGATTCTCTATTAGTATGTGACAATTTCCACTTCCCCCTCCTCCCTCTCTCTCTGATGCACATGTGAACAGACATACACAGCCTTTACATATCATATCTTCTGTTTCATTGGTTTCCTTTGTCAGTTCTGTTACCACAACATCACACCTCACTGTTTTACTCATTGCAGTCTTACTATACACTTTCCAGCAGAGTGAGTTACCATGCACTGCTCTACCTCTGTAGGCTGTTACTTCCTTGCACCTTGTATCTGTGAGGATTCTGCAGTTGCAACATACAGAAAAAAGTCAACCTGTCCTGGGCAAAAAAAAAAAAAGAGATTTATTGGTGTTTTATCAAGCTTAAATGGTGTCCTCAGGTCACCATTCATCTGTCTCTCTCCTAGACTCCGTGTAAGTGGTCCTCATTCCTCCTGCGTCTGCAGAAAGACTTACTTCGTACCCTGGGCGTACATGGCCTCCAACAGATCCAGGCTTACATCAGCTCAGGTAGTCATCCTGGAGGAAAGAAAGTTTTTCCCTCTCCCAATATTTTGTATTAAAAACGCAATATTTTATCAGGTCCCTGTGCCAATAACTGTGGCGCGAAAGATAAAGATACTTTTATTGGCCAAGCCTGAGATAAATTCTCACTTTAAAATTTAGAACAGGGCTTCCCTGGTGGCGCAGTGGTTGAGAGTCCGCCTGCCGATGCAGGGGACATGGGTTCATGCCCTGGTCTGGGAAGATCCCACATGCCGCGGAGCGGCTAGGCCCGTGAGCCATGGCCGCTGAGCCTGCGCATCTGGAGCCTGTGGTCCACAACGGGAGAGGCCACAGCAGTGAGAGGCCCGCGTACCGCAAAAAAAACAAAAAACAAAAATTTAGAACAGAATTCAGCACTTTGGACGCCATTAGAGCCACATGGGTGGAGGAGGCAGATTCCCTTATTTTAAGCCTGGGTGTTATTTCCAGAGGAATATGATGAAGGAGAAATCTAGCAAAATAAAAATAGGAAATGTTATACACAGCTATAGGAGTGAATGTATTCAAAATTTTCAGTCTCCAGCTTAATAAGCTTTTTACTTTATCTATTTTGTGCAAACTTTGCTATTTTAATGGAATAAGCTTGCATTTATGGAGTAGGAAACTAGAATAATAATATAGAAAATAATTTTGCTTCATCTGAGCATTTATTCTTTTTTTGCTGTTCTGGTGAGATTTTGCAAATTTATATGCAATCATAATAACTCTAGTATAACAAAGCAAATCTCACTTTTGTTGTGCACCTTAATAAATTTTAAGAGTTAACTAGATTGAAGTGCTAAATAGTAATATTATCACAAAAACTGGTTAAAAATAACATTGCCACAAGGTAACATACAATAAAAAAATCAAAATCTTGAGCAGTTTGTATAGTATACACTTTGGCAGAATACCATATTGTTCCTTTGTACATAAAGATATTTGTAAATGATGTTTCTAACTTCACCATAAGTTCCTATGTATCTGGAACCAAATACAGCTTCCTAGAAGCTAATTTTGAATAGTCATTTTGTAAAGGGATATTATTCCAACAGGACTGAAAGTGAATCTTGGCTTTTAGAAGATTTCATATATGCCAGTGTAAATTTAATTTCTGTAGAACTTAGATATGACTCTATTTTATTATCTAAAATAATTAAAACATTTAGATTTAAAAGGTTAAATTATAGTTTTAGTTTTACCTCTGCTTAGAATTGTAAAATCCCATTCACCATTACTTAGGTTTTACCTAATGTAGTCTGATTTTTACATAATGGAAACTAGGATGAATACAAGCAAAAATATAAGCTAATTTTTAAAATAGCTACAAGCTTTTCTTCTTAAAGTTTTTTGTTTTTTTTTTTTTACTAATTTACAGACTTTCAGTTTGTTCACTACAAAAGTGGTCTCATTTCACCTGGTATCTGTAATAACACTAAAGGAAAGATTAGGTTATGACGACAGTAAGGAGGTGACCCAATTAAATCCAATTATCAGATTCCATTATTTTTAAAGCTCATCCTTCTTTCCTTTTCTCCTGCAATTTCCTCAGGGACTTTACCCTGGAATCCAAAGGATTTGAAGAAGCTAAACTCCTCCTTCTTCTTTGATGCTCATCAAAACTCTCATTTTTTAAAGCAGTCAAGGAAATAAAAACTCCTACCCACTCTCCAAACATTCTTCCTTTAGGCAGGGCTCTTAATGAAACCCAGGTTGCATTTAAAGCCACAGTAGCAAAATATTTAATTTTAAAAGAAAGTTATATTAGTATACATTTAAGTAAAATTATATGGCTAAGGCATGAGGACAAGAGGCATGAGAGTTGTCAATAATATTAAAGCGCTACCACATGGAAAAAAGGATTGAAACAGCTTTGAACTGCTTCTCAGAGAATAAATTAAACCAATGGGTGAGATGGGCATAGTGTATACAATGAAGATGTTGTCTCACAATTAGAGTTGTTCCTGACCCAAGCAGTTGCTAATTTATTGGCTGTTTTCTAGAGGGATGCACAGGGAAGAAATTGAATTGGATGATCTCTAAGCTCACTTTAGATCTGAGATCCTGGTGATTAAGCCTTTCATGAGCCAGAAGGGAGTCTTAAGTCCCTTCCTCAAAATCATATTATGTAGCACAGCTCCCAGCATTTTATTAATACTTACCATTTGATGATATAGATTATTAAGCCAGAACTCTGACATCAGAAAAAAATGGTATATTATCCTTTTATAAAATTGGCTCTTTTGACATAGCTACTTGCAGTTTTAGTTTATGTTGCTGACTTGTTTCATTCTATTTTCTTCTGAAAGCACTGAGAAGACATCATTGAATGTGCAGTCAGAAGATCCCTCATAGGGGAGATAAGATATTTTACGTTTTGGCAATAAATTATAAACATTTCCCTAGCATGCACAAAAAGAAAGCCAACTTACTAAACAAATAGCACGTATACTGTTCAACAACTAAAAAAAAATTTAGAGAAAAGATGAAAATATGAACAAAGACCATAGTTTTATAACTTCCTAGACTCAATATCACAGAAATAACAGCACCAAAATTCACCTTTTTAACCTAATTTTATTTCTTGAATTTGCTTCATGCAAAGTTCAGCATACTTTGTACTTATGTGTCTTGAACGTTGAAAAGAAAACTGTATTTTCACAAAATCATGATTTCAAATTCCAGAAGCACGGCTTGAAGAGTCACACACTGGTTAATGGACTGTCGATGAGTGATTTTTTATGACCCTCTTTTTGTTAACAGATAACGAGAAGTCTCGTCAACAGAAGCATCTTCAAATATATGAAAATGAGCACATCCAAGGAAGTGAGCAGTGTCCTTTGATGTTCTTTTGATTAGACAAGTTGGACTACTCTGTACATTCACTCACTATTCAGACCAGGTCAGACAATTTAATTCCAACAATGGCTTTATTTGTTCATTTACAAATCAACAGAATTTCGTTAAAAAAAAAAAAAAAAAAAAAAACCAAGCCGAAAGAAACCATTCTTACCTGTTAACCTTAAGGTCCTTTCTGATTAAGAATTTTATTTTCAATTTTAAAATTTGTAAAGAAGGAACTAAAAGATTAAGGTAGGATGCAAGTCAAATTGTGATTTCTCTTCATCCTGTAATTATTTGAAGGCTTTTGTAGTGAGAGTAAAAGAGAGAAATGTAATTTGCTCTATTGTAGAACTGGATTCTGGTAATGCGTGGAAGTATGGTAGAAATAATTCTAGGTAGAAGATAAAGATATTTTGGTTTGGGTCTTAGCTGTAAAACAACTAAGTATGTGACATTGGAATGTCATTTCATTTAGTCATTAAATCTCATAGTGTATAAAATGAGGTAATTACTAGATACATTATTTGCAAACAGTGTTTGCTCATGAAATTCGTTTTCAGCCATGAAGGGGCGCCACCCAGATCTTTCTTTAAGAGAGAACTTTCTCCAAGGAATGTAATTAGCTGACAGGCCCCAACTGCTGCAGCTTTAAAATCTGATGTAGTATTTATGCCAAGGCCACTTTCTTCCTGGGTTACTGCCAGTGACTGAGAAGAATGGGGGTTTAAGAACTGTGCCATTTGTGCCTTAGGAGGGTAATTTCTTCTACTAGGAAACCTTTGCTCAGTCTCTCCATCAGGCTAGCAGGAGTTTCTCAGAGCTCTACTGTGGTTTGAGGGTCTTACCCCTCAATCCTTTCCCCTTCCTTCTCTTTCTTCGCAGGTATCAGATCAACATTGTGGTCTGCAGCTCACCCATGTGGCAGCCATGAGAATGTACTTCACACACCTCCAACTGCAGGGAGAATAATGGACCAAGGGCTCCATCTGCTGTGCTCTGACATCCATTGCCAAGTTTGTCAGGAGATTACACTTTCCATGGGATGTTTCCTGCCAATGACTAACAGATGTTAAGGCAGGCCCATTCCTGGTAGACACAGGATTCCTCTGAAGGCTAACCTGAGCTTGCAAACTCCCTGAAGACCTTGCTGACCCTCCCGTAAGATTGCACAGCTGTCTGAGAGTCTTCCATTCAACCTTCCCTCTCTCCTTCCCTTAGGATAGGACTTTCATTATGGTCTGATGGCTCTCCCAGCCTTCTCCAGCCACCTGTCCATTTTCTTTCATACAGGGATTTCCACCATAAAGTCCTGATATTTAAAATTCCATCTTGGCATCTGCTTCTCTGAGGATTCAGAGATCTCATTCCATCGATTCCTGCTCCTTCCACCTTCATCTTTCACAGGTTTTTTGCCCAATCTATATCTTACACTCTTAGTTCCATATTTGTATATGCTTTCTGGAGATCCAAAACTGACACACATTTTTTTTTTGAATGAAATTCATCAGTAAAGCTTAATCTTGGAAGTCATAAAACGGGTCTCTCCTGGCTGAAGCAAGAGTTGGGGTCCAGAGAGCTCCTTATTCACTGCCACTCTCACCCTGCCTTTGGCTCCAGTGGAAGCTCCTGAAGTATCTTTGAGACCTGTTTAGGATATGGGAAAGACAGTTTGGAAACTCCTGAACAAGACGTCCTCACACATTAAATGCTATAATTTTGTAACATCTGAATGTCTTCATTGGAGTCCATATATAAGGCCTTGCTAGTTCTCCCCCAAATCTGAAATTTTACCACCAGAGCCAGGCCACGGTAAGGTGTCCCCAGGCGGCAGCCACAAAAACTGAGGCACCAGACAAGGGTATAAGCTCCTTTCGAGGAGACACCGGCAAGCTGGAGTGAGTCAGAAGGAGATCACACCAGCTTCTGTTTCCTGAGAGCAGTTGTGTATGCCCCTAGGTGTGTGCCAAACCAGAAGCCTGCCCCTTAGGCCAAGGCCTAGACAAGCACATGGGCCTCTTGCACAGAAAGACTGGGCTGTGTTTCAGTGTGCCCCCTGTACAGTGTCCTGGGGCTGGTAGCCTGCCAAGACCTGCCTCTCGCATTGCTACAGTCCCATGGGCCCCAGGAACACAAGCTCCCCTGGCCGCTAGAGACAGGCATTAAGGGGTGTCCCCTGGGAGGCAGCTGCAAAAGCCAGGGGCCAGACGTGTATAAAAGCTCCCTTCTGGGGGATACACGTCCTCTGGAGCATGGCAGCGGGAGGGGGCGAGGATGGTGCTCACAGGAGGGGGGCAGGGCGGAAGGAGAAGAAACAAGCCTCGATTTAAAAACAAAAACTTTTAAGGTGCCCACAGATGGGGGGAGTTGCGGAAGATGTGTCCTGAGGGGAAAAAAAAACAAAAAAGGGTGCCTGCAGGTGGTGTGGAGGGTGGAGGAAAAAAGAGAAAAAGACCTGATATTTATTAAAGAAATTAATCAATTAAATTTAAAGAAATTCAAGGCACCTGCGGAGACGGGCGAAGGAGGTGGTTTCTACCAAAAAAAAAAAAAAAAGAGAAAATACCCCCAAATGATGGCGTCCGGCGGCTAGAGCAACCCGGCGGGAGGGGGGAGGCCAAGCCAGGCGCCCCACAGTGTCCTCCCTGGAGGGCGTCCAGCGGCCCCGGAAAGTGCTAGTTAAGTCAGATGCCTGCCCCTCAGGCCGCTTCTATATCAGCAAACGAGCCTCCTTCACAGGAAGTCCGGTCGCAGTCAGCTGCGTCTGCGCAGTCAGCTGCGTCTGCGTTGGACCTGAGGCGGGTGAGTCCGAGCGCTGGGCCTTTTGCAAGCCACTACTCAGCTTGTCACTGCCTGGGGGTCTCTTGGACACGAGCCCCTTTGGTTTGCAAAGCTAGATGTTTGGGGGGCTTGTCTCTCAGGTGCAGGTCTTAAAAGCGGGGCTGCCCAGCGCGGGGTTCAAAGCCTTTGCTCGTCAGGGAGGAGCTCCCGGTTTGAGTTCGGTCTTGATTGTGAGTCGCTGCACCAGGGATATGGGGTTTCGGCGAGCTTGTGGCCCGGCCTCTCCCAGCTGCGTCAGTGGGATGAGTTTCTTGTTTGCCCAGTGTGAAGTTGTCACACGTCCGGCGTTTAGGTTTTATTTTAGAGGAAATCGTTCCATAGGTAGCGGTAGAGTCGGTGTGTCCGTGCAAGGAGGTGAGTTCGAGATAGACCTCCACCTCCATCTTAGGCCAGCACCTCCTTTAGTCTTTCAGTTGAAAATTTTCATTTGATTTAATCTCGTATTTCTTTGTTAGACTTTTACTCTTTCCTGACCCTACTTGTTTGTTGCGATTTGGGTTATGAGGAAGATTTGTTACAAATTACATGCAAGATAGTAAGAGAAAGACAGGAGAAAAAAAGTACACGACTTGTCAAAATCGTTCATTTGGAGTCGGCTGTGGACAAATACTTTTCGAAACCTGAAGGGTATGAGGAGAGACCACTTCATCTTACGATTTCATGTCTGCTTGTTCATATTTCCATGAGAAGCATTATGTTCAGTATCTAACGTGATTGTCGCTGGTTAATGGGAATCTGAGACTGATCTTAGGCTAAATTCTGTTTAAGGAAAATGATAGAATCTTATTCGCTCATCTGTTGCTGTGATGTACAGGATGTGTGTGTGTGTGTATGTTTGTGTGGTGTATGTGTGTCTCGGTATGTGTAGTTGGGGCTGAATGAAGGCTGGAACAGGCAGGAGGAAAGAGAGAAAATAAATACTTCTAAATTAGGCAGCTGAAAAAGACAGTGTAGCGTAGCAATCACCCAGCAAATGGATTCGGGTGGATATATAATAAGCAGTTCCTAAAGAGAACTGTCCTATTTATGTAATCCATGGGGATTTTAATAAAAAGATAGCAACATAATACAGCCTGATACTAAGTGACTTTCAGATTCTTTGAATAACAAGGATCAAATTCGAAGTTATATTGATGTCACTGAATCCCTGCAGCTTTTCATTAGTTCCCTTTCTAGTTTGATCTGGAATGCAAATTTCTCAGACCCATTCACTATTGTAAGCATTAAAAGAACTGCTTGTTCACATTATTCGGATATGTCATCACTTTTGGGGGTTCATTAGGAAGAGACATGGTTTATACCTGTGAGTTACAGTCAACTCAGCAGGCATTTAAAACATTAAAGTTATGTGTTCCTCTTCAAAAGAAAAGAAGCTGTGCAAGCAGCAACTTTTCATGTCTAGAGTAAGTAGGAATGTATTATGTCTTTTGTGGTAGTCAATTAATCACCTGGAGTTTTACATATGATCCTGGCTGGGGTAGAAAGCTTTAGTTGTAATATTCATTCTGTTTTGTAACTATTTCAGCTTTGAATAGTTAACATGGTATTACTTTCTTGAATTGGCTTTCATTTTGGGTAGTTTAGGAGACTGTTTCTATTTCATTGGCAACAGATGCTATCCTGCCTCCTCTATGAAGCCTCTTCTGACTGCAAGCTGTCTTCTCTGCTCAGAGTTTAACTTTCTCTACCATTAATTTGCCACTTTCTACCTTGCACTGTAATTTCCTCAGCCTATGCATGTATTATCTCCACAAACATATTTTAAGCTACCTGAGAGTCAGGCATTTCTCTAAGATCTCTTTATATCCCCCAGTTCTTCAAGACTCTTTCATTCATTAACTCTTGGCAAAGTTTTGCAACATAAATTTCCTCAACACATCACATGATTTTTTTCTATGTAAATATCTTGCTCTGTATTTTAACTTGTGACATATTGTGATAATGCAAATAAAATACTAACTACAACTGAAAATTTCACTCATCTTTTTTGACCTTACACCATAATTTACTAGTCAAATACCACAAACATTTTTTGTTTATATGTAATTTTTCCAAATAAGTACATTACATGTACATCAAAAATGATTTATCATCTAGATAAAAACCTACCTGGAAACCTACCAGGCATTCAGTCTGTCAGGTTTATAATATTTGCTGATCTAATCATTAGGTTCTTGAACTGAAAGACCAAAGGATTTGGAATGTCAAGAAACATGGATACCAAAGGCAGTTTTACACCTTCAAAAATCATCTCTAGTGATTTTCTGTTGCCATCCTGCATGTGCTTTTAATCAATATTTATTGAGTGCATACTATAAATTAGTAATTTATAAGTACATGGGATACCACAGTGAAAAAAAAGTCCTTAAATTAGAGTTTATTACATTCCTCTGTGTGTACGTGTGTGCGTGCATGCTTGTGTGTTGGAGCATGAGTCAGTAGTGAATATGTAAGATGTCAAATTGTTACAAGTAAGAGAAGAAAACTAAATCAAGGTAATTAAGGGGTAGAGGGTATCAGATACAGGTGCTAATTTACACACGTTCAAAAAGGACGCCATGATGAGGTTACATTTAAGAGACTTAAATGAAGTAAACTATTTGGCTATTCAAGGGAACAAAGTTCTAGAACTGTAAACAGCAAGTGCAAAAACCCTGAGTGTAGACCCTGCTTGGGATGATTAAGGAATAGTAGGTGACCTTGTAACACTACCTGAGCGAGGGGAAATGTGGCAGAAAGTACGGTTGGAGATGTGGTCAGGTGTCTGATCGTGCAGGCCACATAAAGAATTTTAGGTTATATTCTGAGTACGATGATAAACCTTTGGAAGACTGGAGTCAGTTGAGATATAATCTGACTTATGCAATGCATATAATGGTTAAAATAGAATTACTGCACTGATAAAACATGATTTACATTGTGAGAGTCAACTCAGCACGTATTTAAAACATTAAATATATGTGCTCTTTTCCAAAATAGCATATGTGTATTAAGTCACATCTAGGACCATGAATGTTAGGGATTAATTCAAAAATAGAAAGATAGTTGATTTGCAATTTTTTGTCATTGTCATCTTTTAAGTGATGGTTACACTGGAGCTGGGTACTGTGGAATTTCAAAGGGCTTTGGTGACCCCGAGACCAAGGGAGTGGTGCTACTAGTGAGTGCCGAGTGACCCTAAATGATTTAGGAGTTCTATCTGAATCACTCACATGGAATAATCCAGCTGTATGATCACAGGCAACCTTCTTTTGTCTCTTGTATGCAATCAAAAACTCTGAAAACCGTGCACTGTCCACACTTAAGAGACATTACTGCCAAACGCAGCTTGCACTACCAAATAAACATGAACAAAAAACTAGGGGAATTACCAGTTGTCGCATCCTCAAAGCAGTAAGCCATGAGACAGAGGTCCGATCCTCTGCATTTGGAGCTTTTCCAACTGATGGGGGAGAAAATTTTCAGCAAGACAGCCACTGCAAAAATCTCTTCTTCAATGACAGACTGAAACACATAGCAAAAGACATGATAAAAATAGAGAGAAGAAGATCTTGTAATTCTGGCCACAAATAGAGATTCTTGGGAGACAAGATTGGAGCCAAAGTAACTATAGCAGCAGCATACATTCATTTATTTATTCAATAAATATTTTTTAAGTGGCTGATATGTCTAGGCACGTGGAGATACTGCATGTGCAGTGATCACCAAGACAGACCGCTGTCACTCATGCATCGACATTCTGTGGTGTTTTTTACCCTGACTTTCCTCGCTCAAACTGCAGTCAAAACAGTCTTAGAGGAGAAAAAGTCTTCAAGAAGGGATCAGAAGCTCTGGAAGTTTTGGAAGGAGGGACACAAATTCTGAGAAACAGAGAAGGCTGGTTGGTGTCTTTGTTCAAAGGAAGGAAAATGAAAACACTGAGTAATCATACTAGCTCAATAGCTGCTAATTTTTTAGGTGTATATTTGAATCACCTGTGAAACTTTGACAACATCCCAGTGCCTAGGCTGTACTCCAAGCCAGTGAAATCAGCATGTCTGGAATGGGTGGGGCACAAGCATGGATAATTTTAAGAGCAATCCGGGTGATCTCAATGTGCATCCAACATTGAAAACCACTGCAGTAGCTTAACATTTGTCTTGTTTTGTCCTAGGTATTTTCCTGGGCAAATATATACTCCAGAACATGTGTGTACATGTATGTTTGTATGTACCATGGAGATACGTATGTTTGTGTGTTTGTATGATGCAGTTATTTGAAGGCAGCAAGGATTATCTGACTGGAAGTATATTTGGAGGGATTTTGCTTTACTAAATAGATCCAAGCTCTTCTGTAAGATCTGGTAATTTGATATAATTAACAAATCATGTTTGATGTTACTGCAGAGAAAAATCCACCTGAAGTTACATAAACTCTACAATAATAAAAAATACAGCAGCGTTAGTTTTTGACTAGAAGTTTTATTATCTCTGCCTTAAATCCATGATCATGTGTGCTACCCTAATTTATATTTTCCTATTAAAAAAACAGCAGAACCTCTCAAAAGTTAGACTTTATCTTCAAAAGACATGAAACCATTTTTTTGTTTTTATAACTGTTTCCCATTCAACTATTAGATGTGGATGTTACTATTTCTTACCAAGCAAACATGTTGTTTGTTATAGTACTTATCTGTTGAAAGCCTCTTTCTTGCCCGTGATTAATAGATGTGTAAAAATATCGTACTCAAGTGTTACTTAACACCATCCCTTGACCGACACTGCTATGTCTCTATTTGTCTCTTCTTCTAGGGTACAGGGGAACTTCTCAGAAAATAGTTTCCACATCTCTCTGTTCCTTATCTTCTGCCAAAGTGCTGGCACAGTGACCCCTCCAGTCTCCCCCAGTTCTCACAGTAATGGCTACAAGCCCAGCCAAACAGAGGAAGCAGCTTCTTCAGGAGCTTAAAGGAAATCTGGTCTCATTAAACAATAAGGAAGTGGGCCACACAGCTCACTTATATCCTCTGCCCTTGCGGAAACGTAGATTCCTTAGTGTGAGGCAGAGAAGCAAATCAACACTAAATTACCTCTGTGTAAATAAATCATGTGACACCAATAATTAGGAAAGTTGACTATAAGAGCATGGCCTGATATATGAAAAGACTCAGATTTACTTCCGGATCAGCTGACATGCATCTTTAAACCCTTTGATGATGCAAACCAAACCTTTAAGCAGTTTGGTTCTCAGCCTGTGTCTTCATCCTTCCAGCAGGATTCCAGCTGTAATTTGTCAGATTTTATGGTGTTATTATCAGATCGGGACTGATTGTGCTAATTATTCTCCTAAAAGATGCCAGGATTTAATCATGCAATAACAATATTTTGCTCCCATTGAAATGATTTAAGAAATTTATCCCATCACACTATTTCTATTGCTTATTATTCTTTTATTTTTTGGAATAGAAAATGGAGCTAATTGTATTGATACTATTTTGGGATTCATGACACTCCTTTAAACAGTATAAGCATGAGTAGATCATACAGGGGTTTGTTACTGAAAATTCTAAGTCAGTTGCTTTTGGCTTTTTGAACTTTTTACATTTGTGTGTTATAAAGAGCTTCCAACCAGCTTGATTTAGTTGCTGCTACTACTGCCAGATATAGCAGAGCTAAGACATGTTGCTTTGAGTTAGGTCCTAGCAGTTTTTATTTGTGTTGTAACTTAGCTTCTCCACATTAGTTCAGTCAAGCAGTTCTGTGGATATCTTGATTTGTTCCATATTTACATGGTCATAAATATCCTATAAAGAATTGTGTACAGTAGTTATTGCTTCTGGGGTTATGACATAGGTTCATTCTAGGGCTAAGACTTTTTTCTACTGGTAAACAGTTCCCAAAATTTAATTATGCATTGGTTAATTGGTTAAACTGATAAAACACTTTATAGACCAAATACGTTTGAGGCACATGAACCAAATCATAACAAAAAACGATGTCAGGCCTTCCCTGGAACTTCCGTCATGAGGTTAAAAGTTGGGTGTTTATTAGACAACACAGACTAGAGTTTCTCAGTTTTAATGTGTATACAAAATATGTGGGGATCTTACTAAAATGCACATTCTAATTCAGAAGGTTTAGACTGGAGCCTGAGATTCTGAGCATTTTTCAGAACTCCCCAGTGATACCCATGCTGCTTGTCCAAGAACTACACTTTGAATAGAAAGGAACTAGAGAACTGGCTTAACACCCAGATTCTTGGGCTCTGTACCTCACTTATTAAATTGGAATTTCCATGGAAATCTGATTCTCCTTCTTTAATTCCTCTATTAATTCCAATGAATAGCAAAGTTATAAACCTCAAACCATGAGACACAATGTAAAGAACTCAACGGGGGTAAGAGTGTGGTTTCTAATTAATTTTTCTAGTATCTAATTTCCTCTTAAACCTTGTAGTTAGCTCATCAAATTAAGCACTCCTGAGAATTAGGCTTTTAAAGTAGAAGGCTGCTTGGGAAGGCAGTGTTCAATCAGGAGACACCTCTTTTCTCAACTGTCCCCTCAATCCAAGGTAGAATGCCTCTCAGAGCAAGGCTCTAGAAGCATGTGGACACTGTGATGGCAGAAGGCGGTCTGAGAATGCTCTTCACCACTCCTGTCTGTTCCTGTCTTCTCACAGCACTTCAGAGTAGGCTTGGGTCTGAGGCAGAATTTCCAGGGCAGCTAATCCCATCATGTGCCAGGTTTCTTTTTTTGTTTTTTTTTTTTTGCGGTACGTGGGCCTCTCACTGTTGTGGCCTTTCCCGTTGCGGAGCACAGGCTCCGGACGCGCAGGCTTAGCGGCCATGGCTCACGGGCCCAGCTGCTCTGTGGCATGTGAGATCTTCCCGGACCGGGGCACGAACCCGTGTCCCCTGCATCGGCAGGCAGACTCTCAACCACTGCGCCACCCGGGAAGCCCGTGCCAGGTTTCTTAATGTAAGATGTTAATCTATTTATATTCAAAGTACTGTTGAATTGGAAAAATCTAATAGTTTAGTTTCAATTTTACTCCATATCATTTTACTCACAAACAGTATTAATAGAGAAATAAAGGCATAATCCTATCACCCAATGAAATTTTTACAGATATTCTTCCATTACTTTTTATGTGCATACATTTTAAAAGAAAATTTTGATAATACCTTAAGTAATTATTTTTAAATTTTAGATCTGACAAAAGCATTATGGTTATATTTTTAATAGGTTCCTTTTATTTTTTGAAATACATACTGAAATATTATTGATGAAATGATATCTGGAATTTATCTAAAAATAATATGGGAGGTTGAGCAGTGGGAATAGAAATGAAACAAGATTGGTCATGAATTAATGACTGTTGAAGATGGATGAAGGACATGTGAGGTCTCATTATACTTTTCTATCTACTGTTATACATGTTTAAAATTTTCTTCAATAAAATGTAAAAAAATTTAGATCACACTATACCTGTAGAGCCAGAAAAATCTTTCTAAAGGAAAAATCTTGCCATATTTATTCCCTTCTCACAGACTTTGGTAGTTCCATTGCTGTCAAACTTTAAACAAGTTAATTCAGCTCATATGCCTTATAGATTCTCTCCCTTGTGTAATTCTTCATCTTCATGTTATACCATGTCCCTCTTCACTCTCTGAGCTTCTCTAAGTTGATTTATTTGCACATCCTGTGACATGCTTTTCAGCTCTGGGACCACATTTTCTTTTTTGCCTGAAACTGCTTCCTTCAACTTCTAATCCCAGTTTTTCATAAATATTTTAATTTATGGTTTCCCTTTGTAATTTGGTGTCCATACTTGGTTCACACATTTTTAATCTTCTCTCATATAACTTTTATCTCTCTTCTTCTACTTTTGTTACTCTTCCAAAGCTTTTTGATATTATTACTATCACCAGTGACGTATAAAACAGTTGAATTTTGCTTTCAGTATTATTGATGGTATTGCTAATTCTGCTATTGCTATTTAGCTTATTTGCCTTCTTTTCTTAGGCCCATCACGCCTTGCTTTGTTCAGCTTATTGTGACATTTGGTATTGAGTATATGTTTTTTTATTTTATTGACAATGAAAATGAGATTTTAAAACTTTGATTTTATCTACTAAATTAATTTCTACATGTTTCTCTTACATGTGCATTTTCAGGGCATTGTTTTTCTCATCTTAATTTGCAGAATCTTTTCCTTGATTCTGACTTAGATTGGGTTCCTGCAAATGGAGTCTGAGATGGAAATTTTCATTCAGAGTTTCCCTGAAGAGCACCCTTAGGAACACCACTTCTGAGACGTGAGGAAAATTGGGCAGAGGGAGAAAGTGTTACAATGCAGTTAGAAAAGTGACTTCAACTGCGCCACAGTTCACCTTGAGAGTAGTCTGGAGTGGAGGCAAGGGTGCCAGGTCTTGTATACCCACCCCTGCCTTAATAAGAAGGAGCAATTCCTGGGGTGGATGCAACTTTGAGACCTCAGCAGCTCAAGACCTATCAGCTGGGAGATTAAGTGCCTTGGACCTTAAGGATAGTGCATCAAAGGATTGCTACTATCCACTCAGATCCAATTGCTTTTTGTAATTTCAGCGTGCCTGGGACAACTTTCTCAGGATTCTGACTTGTCTCATTTCCTGGGGAAACTTAAAAGTTGAAGGTTCGTAGAATGGACGACAATCTCTGTTGTTGCAACTGATCTAAAAACTCATCATCCCCTTCCTTTGGATCCCCCATTCCCGTGGACAGCACCTTTGCTGCTCTATGAGGCATACCTGGTGAAGTGATCCAGACTTAAACCCCCAGGCACCACATCCTTCTCAGGCCACGGCCGCTGTATTTTTTCATTGGTCATCATATTTGGTCACCAGAGAACCAGGAGATACACTTGGATCCCCTGAGTGCCAAAGATAACCCTCCCTGTCCTGTGGTACCGCAGGGGCCCCTTGGTGCTGATCAGGTCAGTAACTCCAGTCGGAGTGTCGCTTCTTTCGTTTGTATGCTTAACTTTGGGCGTGAGATCCTGAAGTGATTGCGTGGCAACCACATCTTACTGTTCAAGAGAGCTCTTCCTCTGTCTCATGGTGGGAGCATTTGCCCCTCTGGGAGCCAGGACGTCTAGATCAGCGTTCCTCAGCCTTGGCCCTATTCACATTTGGGACCAGATACTGTGCTGTGGGGGGACTTTCTGGTACAATGCAGGAGATTTAGCAGCATCCCTGGCCTCTAGCCACTAGTCACTAGTAGCATTTTCCAGTTGTGACAACCAAAAATATATAGACATTACCAAATGCTCCCCCCAGGCCACCCCAGCAGGGGCAGCAAAATCATCTCCAATTGGTCTAGGCCCACAGAGCCTAAATTTGAGGGAATGAGGAGCACACATTTCCCAGCTTCCCTATTGGGAGTGACAACATTACTATCCCTTTGTTCTGGTACCCATGCATCCTAGTGTTCGAGTACAAACTAATATTCATTAATTTAGGGTGTATACTGTGTCCTCATGGAGAATGGCACAGGGTATCTTCTCTAAACTGGCCTTGCAGCTGAATCTTCAAAAGACCACCTTCACTCTGTTTCTGAATACAGAGCCTCAGGGCAGTTCAGGGGCCAGGGGAAAAATCACCTGGTGGTTCTGTGGGCCTAGTGGGCACATTGGAGACTGTTAAGGACTAAATGTTTGTGTCCTCTCAAAATTTATATGTTCAAGACTTTAGCTCCCAGTATGATGTTATAAGGAGGTGGGGCCTTTGGGAGGTAATGAGATTCAGGTGAGGTTGTGAGGGTGGAGTCCTCAAAATGGGATTAGTGCCCTTATAAGAAGAGGAAGAGATGCCAGAGCTTCCTCTCTCTGCTGTGTGAGGATATGGCAAGAAGGTGGCTGTCTGCAAGCCAGGAAGAGGGCCTCACCAAAAATCAATCTGCCTTCACCTTGACCTTGGACTTCCCACCTTCCAGAACTGTGAGGAATAAATGTTTGCTGTTTCAGTCACTCAGTCTGTGATGTGTTTTAATAGTAGCCCAAGCAAACTAAGACTTAGCCTTTCCTCTAGCATGTAGTTCAGGTCATCACTTTCTCCAGACTGCCAAGGCCATCCTCATAGTCTGTTAGCACTTTCTCATGGGGTTCCTGCCAAAATACTAAACCTCGTATTATGGGAGAACTCTGTTACCCAAATTTATGCCTCTCTCCTAGATCCTGCAACCATAGATGTTCTCTTTTTTTTTTATAGTGATCTTGGGGTCTTCTTATTTATTTATTTTATTTATTTTTGGCTGTGTTGGGTCTTCGTTTCTGTGCAAGGGCTTTTCTCTAGTTGTGGCAAGCGGCGGCCACTCTTCATCGCGGTGCGTGGGCCTCTCACTATCGCGGCCTCTCTTGTTGTGGAGCACAGGCTCCAGACGCACAGGCTCAGTAGTTGTGGCTCACGGGCCCAGCCGCTCTGCGGCATGTGGGATCTTCCCAGACCAGGGCTCGAACCCATGTCCCCTGCATCAGCAGGCAGATTCTTAACCACTGTGCCACCAGGGAAGCCCCATAGATGTTCTCTTATCTTTCTTTGGTCTGTATGTTACTTAGATTCTGAAGCTTCTTTGGAGTGTGTTCCTTTTCCTCCCTTAACAGGTCTGAGACTATTTGAATTGGGTTATGCTGATATTTGGCCCTAACTGTGGTGCTTGTGGCCAAGGAGGGAAGTAAGGTGAACTCTGAATGGCAGAACATAAAGTCTTGCAAGGCAAAGGCCTCTGCATGGCCTACAAGCAAGGGGAAATATTAATATTTAACTAAGAGACCAAGCTACTTCTGCAGGTTCAGGGGGTTCAGGGAGATCTGGAGTTTCAGAGTTCTCAGACTCATAAACCAAGATGGTCCCTAACTCAAATCTTGGGTCCCAGTCTCTATTCTGTCCCAACCTGTGCCTCACCTTGGTGTAGCAAACTTGCCAGGGTTGAGAAATCAAGCCTCTCTAGAACTGTCCTATACTTACGGTTAAGCTCTCTGTCTGATCTTCTTTTCTGCCCTCTAGCTGCAGATGATGGGAATCTTTTCATGTCAACAAAAGAAGCACTCTTTCACATTTCACCTTAAATTAGTGATGATTCACTTCTAGCTTTTCCTTTTTATCTAATACATCAGAAATTCCCAGCAGCAAATACCCAATTTTATACTTAGTGAAATTACTACTTTCCCCTCTCAAATGCTTGGAATATTCCACCAGAGCTTATATTCCTTTCACAGGCATCCGTCCCCATTTACCACCAGGGAGGGTTTTCGCAGTTGCCTCGCTGGAGAACACTGTGGGCTATCGATACTCTACTGGCCATCAGAAGCAGTTTCTTCACTCTCACCTGGCTGACAGGTGAGTCAAGACGCCAATTCTCATTTCAGGGTTGGCTTCCAAGGCCATTCCTAACACCAACTCTCTTGAGTCAGGTTTCCTGGAAACAAAATGCAGTCGAGATTAGGGTACAAGAGGTTTCTTGGGAACACACGTTGGGCCTCTCCTGCAAGGCTGTGAAGGAAGAAAGCAGGATTGAGGAGGGAAAGAAGCTGAACTGCAGTTCAGCTCTAGTACTTCAGCTGATCCCACGGGGAGCTTTAGCGTTGGTGTGGCCCTTTAGAGTCATCCCAACTTGAGGCAATGAGGCGTCAGGCATTTGTTCACTACCACCTCCTTCTGCAACTCTTAAAAGTGGTAAATTTTATTGTTTTCAAGTCATATCTTAAAATACAAACAAGGGGGAAAATATTTTTATTCTTATTACAAGCAAGTAAAAATTTTAAAACAACATCAGAAAAGGAGAATGAAGATTTTTCTGAAGAGCTCATAGGACAAAAGGGAGAGTTAGAGAACATATAAAACAAAACTTCTTTAAAATCCTTTTTAAAACTCTTTTTGCCCAACATCCCACTCCTCAAAACAGTTGCTACATCTCTTCTATACTCTCATTCTGTTTGCAGATTTAACTATTCTTGGAGCATTTCCAACACCACCTTGGGCTGAGTTCTCCCTTTTTATCTGCATCCATATTTTCTCTGACCATTTCTTTCTTAAAAGATAATTTGGCTCTCTCAGCTTTTGCTGTATGCAGCCCCATCCATTGATCTACTTTACTAATGAGGGATCTTCTTTGGGATCCACCTGCCCTAGAACAGTCAAGACTGGAGATAATAAATTCTTTGTATTGAATATTTTATCCTCTCCTATCTGCATATGATAATTACAGCTCTCAAACTTTCCCCACAGGGAAAATAAAATCTTTTACTATTTTACTTGAAAATGACAAATGATCTCGATGATGATAAGGAAGAAAAATCAGAAGTCATCCGTGTGAAATTAACCAAAGGCTGCAACTTTTAACACTCGAATTGGCAGGAGAAATTCGAAAGCTATCCTCAAAAGATACTGCATTTTTCGCAGAAGCATATTTTAACTGTATATCAAAACTTAAGAATATTTTAAGCAGAACTTTATCTTATTATATGTAGAAAGATTATTGGCTTCACTCTAAATATATATATTTCAATTAAACGGTAGATAATACAACTCACACTAAGACTCGGTTTTAAAGGGTGATTGCAAATGAGAGTGATACCTCCTCTTTGGGATGCTTTAAAACTATTATCTCATCTCTGCCTGACATACTATCTTATTTACTTTAAAAAAATCCATAAGACATATTTATTAACCTATAGGTGAATTTGGATAGAATTTTTTATGCCAGGAGAGAAAATCAGAAATTGCTAACGATAAACCGCTTGTATTAGATGGAGCCATGATACCAGACACTAATTTGAGAAAATAAGCTAGGTAGGTAAGCATTCCTCTCCAGCACAAGAGTAGGCTGCTTATCAAAGGTCCCCAGGGGAATTTTTTCAGTGTCCTTTTTCTCATCCTTTCAGGGCCTCTGGTAAGCTGCTTTGGCACTTCTTTGGACCCACCCGAGGTTTTCTTTCGTGATTTATTTACCAATCCAAAGCCAGCTCTCTTTTGTAAGAGAAACACATTGAGGAGGGGTAAAAAAAATCTATAATATTGGGGACCATTCCAAATAATTTGTAAAGAAGACTACAGACTTTCTCCAATGAATTGCACCATCATTATACACAAAACAAGGATTGCTTCATACTTGAGCCACTGCATTTGTACTAATTTTGGCAATAGATTATAAAAATATACCACTCAAACATAATGCAGGCATTCACCACGAAATCTGGTTATTTAGTTATGAGCTCTAAAAACTTAGAGATTATGATGCTTATTGGGTTGAATTAAAGTCTAAAGATAAACACTCTGGAACAAAATTTCCACTCAAATCCTATCAGGCTATTTCATGTATATGATTATTTCTCCAAAGATGCTGAAATTGGGATAAGCTCAAGAATTTTATAAAAAGAAAATTACTAGATTTTCCATCTTTAGCAAAGAGCAGTCTGACTCTGTTCAGTTACAGTTTAAGAAAAAAAAATGACGTGCTTATATCTGTCGCAAAGTTCAATCCAGTACCAGTGAGCAGTTCAGACTCATTCTTTGAAAGTTGTTTGCAGAAATTCATCAGAGACCTGTAAATATTTACAGAAGTAGGCATTTCTATGTCATGTTTACCTTTGTTAAACATTTTAGGCAAGCAGGAAGATCAGTCCTAGGCCCTCTAAGGAAAAGTCATTTCAAAATTAAAAAAACAGAGAAATTACCTCTGTTTGGATGCCCCCTTTCTTTACTAAGATATAAATTTCACCTTCGCCCACAGCAGGTTTTACATTAGTGAAGGCTGTGCGTAGAGAATTTTTGTTATTTTGCTCTAAATTAAGATTTTATTTAATGAAACTGCTATAATTGAGATTTTTGGTTGATATTTTATTGTCATTTTATCTCATTTATATAGTGCTCATTATGGTATAATCAAGGCACTGTTCTAAATGCTTTACCAATATTGTCATTTAATCCGCAGTACATTGAAATAGGCACTATTTGATATCCCTAAATTACAGAGAAGGAAACAGGCACAGAGCAGTTAAATAATTTCCCAAAGGTCACACAGCTAGTAACTGACAAAACCAGAATTTAATCCAGGATTTCTCTCTCTGGAGTCCACACTCCTAACCATTGCACATGCTAGTGAAAAGATAAATTATAAAGCTAGAAATTCTTATATTTTATGTTTCAAATTCATAGCCAAAATAAAAATCATTTTAAAGGAACTCTACCTGGTTCACTGTTTCCCTCTCCATTCCTTCTCCTACAGTCACTCACAGTGGCCGCAGCGTGTACACTGTGAACCCATAAAATGCTACAGCCCAATGCCCAGTAACTTAACCTTCTCTTTATCAGGCAGGAAAGCATAGGTTTTAAAGGAAGGAGGCTGCTGGAGCTGTGCTTTTGAGTTTGCATCCTGATTCTGCCACTTACAAACCATGTAACTTTGTGTAAATTATGTTTCCTCTTTGGGCCTCCATTTGCATTGCTGAGAAGATTAAAAAAAAAAACAAAACATGAACAGAACTTAGATAATGAGCACGTAAATATCATTATCTTCTTTTTATTACGTTCTCTTCTCAGTAGAAATGCCTACTCTGTAAGAGTGCTGCAGGTCTTAACTCTGGCTTTCTATAAAACATCTAACTCCATGCCAGGCGCCTGAATCAATGAATGTGAATTACTTCCCTCCAAAGTTCTGGTCCACTTTCTTTCCTAGACTATGGTCATCTCTCTAGGCTCTTTCTTTCCCAATATTTTAACCAATACTGCAAATTAGCTACAGTTCAAAGTCTAAATTTGAATTATATTCTGTCACTTACAGATAAAGTTGTACATGTTCGGGAGCCGTTTGAGGTCCTGTGCACTTGGGTCCTCGCTTCCTTTTTCTGCCTCTCATCCCTACTCTTTCTCATTTACACGCATACTGGTCCTGTCACACCTGAGAAGTCACTTATCCAAACACGTTTTGATACCTCTGGGCTGGTAACCATGCCTTTCTTGCTGCTTGGTTACCCTCCTGGCTAACTACTCTGGCCACAGGCCCCATTCAAAAGTTCTCTATGGAGCCTGTTCAGTTTTTTGGGACAGTTTATTATTCCTTTATCTGTGCTCCAGAGGCACACCACTTAAAATCTTCCAATAGTTCTAACCATCCTCCACTGTATTTTATACTTAGTTGTATACCTATTTGTGTCACTGTGTAGGGAGTGAAGGCCTTGCACTCTCCTCTATACCAAGAACAATGCCTGGTGTGTAAGCAGTTCTCAATAAACATATCATATGCACAAAATATGGATTGAACACTTAATGACTCCTCAAGGACAATTTGAAAAAGGTAGCTATGTTAGAAATACAGAAGGGAAACAAAAACTTAATATTTACACTGGAAAATTGGTTGGCATTCAACTTCTAAAAACAAATTTGGAAAAAAATAATATGAAGCAGATACTCAGTTAATGGGAGCAACATGGAAAAGGCTATTGCCAAACCATATTTAAGAGTAATCAAGTTCTCTAAATTGAGCATAAGTCTGAAGCATGATCAGTTTAACAAAAAAGAAAAGACCGGTGTTATTTTGACTGAATTGAAAACAGAGTGTGGGGAAATTTGTGTTTTTCCCTTGGAGAACTGGGTGCCTTTATTTCCTCAAGTTAAGCCAATTTCGTGCCAAACTTTAGCTGATGCTTCAGATCTTTATCAGTACTTTATCAGTACTACCTCTTTCCCTGTGTCATTACTGCGTTGCTCTGTTCTCTGCAAAGTAGTTGCTTACTCACCTTAAATTTTGTGTTAATGGGCATTAGTATAATATTTTCCCTCATATTAAATGTGTGTTTCCTAGAGCTTTCTGGATTTAGAGACTCACTTCAAGATAAACTAAGGGTTCGATTTGCCTTACACTGACCATGCCAGGTCAGTCATCAAACTCAGTATCTGTTATGTGTCCGCCATCATAGGATACAGCAGTGTCAAAAGAAAGCCCTAACCACTATCCACCTGGAGTTCACAGTGAAGTAAGGAACACAAACATCTAAGTGCACGTGAGGTACGTGTTACAGAATAATGCCGTGTATTTGCAAAACTCGAGCTTACAACCTAGTTTTAAGGATAAGAAAAGTATCATCTAAAAAGTGATGTTTAAGTATAGTTTTAAAACACAACTTAGAATTAGCAGAACAGAATAATAAAGGTTGGGGGAGGTATTTTTGGATGACAGAGTAGTTGAGGTAGAGGGAACGATACCATACGTGTAGACTTCAGAAGCCTACACTTCTGTCTGAGGGACTATGGAAGAAATTAAAAGAAGTCAGCATTTTTGCCGAGGAGATAATGAAAGAAATAATCGGATATAAAAAAAGCTAGTGATAAGGACAAAATAATTTGAGGTCTTCTAGTTGGCTTCAGAATTTTGGACTTGATCCTAGAAGCTCTACCTTCTTTCCTCCTACAAAGAACAGATTCTCCCTGCAGTTGTGAAAAGCCATCTCATCTAGCATTCCAAAGACTTTATTCCTGCAATCAGTACTCTGTCTCTCCTGAATCTTTTCTTTTTCCCCCTACTGGATCATTTCTACAAAAATATGAATATACCATAAGAGATCACATATTAAAGAATAAAAAACTCATTCCCCCATTTTCTCAGCAACCCTTATAGAAAATCACACTTAGGCATTTGTCTATACTCACTGTCTATACTTTCTCACCAATCTGTACCACTTCAATGTAATTTTACCAGGATTTTGTCCCCATGCTACACTAAAACCACTTTGGCAAAGTGATCAGTGACCTTCATCACACACATGCCAGCTAATCCAGTAGCACTTAACAAGCTTGCATCTCACTCTTTGTACATTTCTGTCAGATGTCCGGCATTGGTCCACCACCATATTCCTCACCTGATTGAGTCCATACCTAATTCTGTTGAGGCCATTGTCACTAGCTGTTCGTGAGGTGAAGAGTGTGGTGGGGCTCACAGTATGCCAATAGCTTTCTTTACAAATCCTTTGGATACTCTTCTCCCTGATTTTCCAATCCTGAACATTTGATACCCTAAAGATAGGTAAAGGTTTAAGAGTTTTCAAACAGGTTTTCACCCACCTATATTTGATGTTTCTGTACAGTTTTCTCATGTTGGGATGTACCGTCTCTGGTCTGAATGCCTCAGATAAACTGAGGTGAGAAAAATTTCATTTTAATAACTGTTACCCATGTATCTTGAGATGGACCACAGATTTTCACTTAGAACAATGAATCAATCTACTTTGGGACTCTCATTTCAAAACTCCTTAGGGACTCTTTTCTCTTTGATCATAAAGTTGCTAGGTAGTGAGTAGTTGAGAAAGTGCCAACATGTACTAGTCTCCACAGTGAGGGCACTTTTTCTTAAGTGAGTTCCAAATATAGGTTCACAGAGAGCAGCATGCTTGCCCTACTCCAAGTCTCTTTATATGAGTAGAGTAGAAACATATGGATGAAAAAAAAGGAAAAAAGATGGCTGTTCTGCTAATGCACATAAGAGAACCATTTCACTCACATAGTTAAGCCCGTAGTGGACTGAACTTCCTAAGTATGGACAAACCTGCTTTCTGTGAGAGTTAGGCCCTGGTTTGTTATCTTGGAAAAAAATACACCCTGCAGAGTAAATTATGAAAGACTAAAAATATTGGAGAGGAAAATAAAACAAGGGAAAGGAAGAAAGATGGCTCAACTCAGTGATTTGCAACTGTGTTTTTCTTAATAGCAAAACCCAGTGTAAACTGCAGTATCATTTCCCATTTCTCTGATAGTAGAAGCAAACATACATGTGGAGTTATATAGTAAGATATATGTTTTATACGTAAAAGCATAATTATTTTACACGTTAGAAAACAAGCCTTATTTTAAAAGATACCATTTTGGGCACTGTTATAAAGGGGAATAACTAGAAACAGTGCTGTTATTAGTACCACTCCAAACAGTTACAGACTTTCAAAGTTTGCATAGCTTTTAAAATGGACCATGTCAAAATCATTTAAGAAAAATGTAGATTATAAAATGTCACATTAGAGTTGTGCCATATCCACTTATGATATTTTTCACTTATATTCGTAGTTAAATGTTGTCAAATTTTATTACAAGCCTCAGAAATACTGTGGTAATAAGGATAAAAACTTATTGCTGAATACATTTTAGATATGATATATGGAGGGGTTTGATTGATACTCTGCATCCATTACATAATTGGGTGGCTATTATGTAATGTTGCAAATCTACCATTACTTAAAAAGTAACAGCTTTTCCTATTAATATTTCATTCCACTTTTTTATCAGATGCACTTACCTTGAGTATATTTTATAATTTAATTGCTTGCAATGACCATGGGCATCAACAAGACAGCGCAACTATATCGTTTTATTTCTATACTAACCTCATACCCATACAGCTGAAGTGGCTGTCATACCACTGACATTTTGACATGTTATGGGTATGCCTGTGCACCAATGCATCTATAATATTGCACATATCTGTTAATCAAGAGCAATATCTATGCAAGCTCTGGTACTGCCATTGCCTTTCTTGGACTAATTTTTTGTTTTTATTTTTTTGGCTGCATTGGGTCTTAATTGCTGCGCACGGGCTTTCTCTAGTTGCGGTGAGCGGGGGCTACTCTTCATTGTGGTGCAGAGGCTTCTCGTTGTGGTGGCTTCTCTTGTTGTGGAGCATGGGCTCCAGGCGCGCGGGCTTCAGTAGTTGCAGCACGCGGGCCCTAGAGCGTGTGGGCTTTGGTAGTTGCCGCGCATGGGCTCAGCAGTTGTGGCTCGCGGGCTTAGTTGCTCCGTGGCACGTGGGATCTTCCCAGACCAGGGATCAAACCCGTGTCCCCTGTGTTGGCAGGCAGATTCTTAACCACTGCACCACCAGGGCAGCCCCTCTTGGACTAATTTAAAGAGAAGAATAATGAACACTTGGTGAGCTATAAGGACGGGAATATGAGTAATGGATTAAGCAAAAGCAAAGGAAAAGTGAATGCATATGTTGTATCTTGCAGTACATCTTGATTAATACTTTGTAATTGATTAGTCAAGGGTCTATGATCTTAACGTGTCCTGCCTTATCTAATGGCACAGTGTGCTTCACCTCTGTTAGATCTTTACTAGTATCTTCTTGTTGACTGTCTTCCCTACTAAGCTGGATCTCTCTCTTTATACTTGGCACTTAGTACCATGGGAATAAAACAGTATAAAAATAATGACTTTGAACTGTATTAAAATAAACAAAATTATAGTATTAAATATTCTTTTCAGTCAGGACAGTATCCAAAATAAAACCTTACTATTCCAGTCGTACAAAGCATTATCACCTATAAAATGCTGTTGATAAGTAAGTGAATAACATCTTTAGATGTGGATGAATAGAGTCAAAGAAAGAGGGCATTTACCACGTTCCAATAGCTCTTTATCCAATTGCTCATTTCTCCAGTTGATACTGGAGAAAAGAGATTTTGTTCTAAATTGTTAAGGACACATGGGGGAAAATATGAGAATTTGGGATTTTTAGCTGAACCCTAACCTTTAGGCATTTGTCTTTGTTTATTCTTGGCAAAATACAATCCTAGTTTAGAGAGAAAAAGGGTTAACTGGGCTATTAAAAGTCTCCTTGAACGTCAAAGAGCTCTTAAATGAACATTTTCACAATTTAAATATGAATGAATGAAACCATGTGGGTTACTTTCCTTTAAATTATGCATGCGTTTAGAAATTAAGGGAAAATACATACAGAAAACAAATTACAGGTTTCATCACACTCTATATTGAGTGGTCAATATGCCGTTAACATGTCTACAGTTAGTTTAAAATTTAAATGTATCTAAAGCAGAAAAACAATCACTAGGTTAGAATAAAAGAAAAAAAAAGCTTTACCATAATACAAATCATCAGTGTCACCAAAAATTAGTTATTGTACATGGTAATGTACCATAAAATGCTACCCAGATCCAGTCTCTCCTTTCTGGGAGTTTATAATAATTCACGGACATTGTGAGCTAAGTTCATTCATTCTTCCTAAAAAAGAATATTAATAATATTTACAGCATGTACAGTGTACCACAAGGTGCGTTGTTCTTTTCAAGACTGCATACTTGGCTGGAGAAGAACCATATACACACCAAGTCAAAATCTGTAATGAGAGAGAGAGAGGGATGGGGAATTGAGAGCTTTTTTCTGTCACAGCTGAAAGAGAAATCTGTGAGATTTATTTTTAAATGATGACAAGATAGTGGCTTGTCAAGCTACAATTTGGAGGGACATTCTGAATACATGGTGCTGCTAATCAAATCAATTCAGTGCACACTTACTGAGTCCTGGCTATTGTACGGTGCTACTAGCAAACAGTCCCTACGATGGGAATGACTGGGGACTCTGTTTTCAAGAGGTATCTAATGGAGTGCTGAATCTTGGAAAGAAACAGAGAAATCAATGGTATTTTTTGGACCTTAGTCATTTTAGGTTCTCCAAAATCAGATGGGAGACAGAAAATACAATATGAAGAAGTTTCTAAATGGCAGGAACCATGTCCCAGGTAAACTCAGTGAAGTGAGGCTCACATCGACATGTGGCCAGCTACAGTTATTACATATGTTTATCCTCACTTGCCAGTCAGGGTTTTCTTCTGGGTTATTGATGCAGGCTTCCAGAATTGTCCCTGTGGACTGTGCTTTTTCTCATATCAGGAATCACATTCACAAGTTTATTTTAAATTGTGATGCAAGAGTGCCTTCTGTGTGAGCCATTTCTTCATAGCCATTGCCTTAATTCTTCTTTAGAACGTGCTGCTTGGCACTTGATACCTCAATTCAAAATTCAATACCTCAGTTTTTACAGACATCATAAGAAATTTCTTTTTACTATAGCCATATATACATCAATTAACTTGAGAAAACATATTTGTTTTTGACGTTTCAATCTCAATACAACCAGGTTCCTATTTCTCCTGCATTTATCTAAATGGGATACTGTGCCTTGGACTAGGTGTTCTAAGTATAATGAATTTATAGGCACAGTCTTTGATGTATTGGTTTCTCCCAGGTCTTTTAGGAACTCAGAGTCAACTCGCATCCATCAATTTGATCTTCATTTGCAGAAAAGCGTAGACGAACAACGATAGTTCTTTCTTCAAGCACATCAAACAAACTTGTTACCAGGGCCAAAACCTAACTGATCTCTAAGGTTTGAAACTTGAGCCAGATTCTGATCTCACTGGGAAGGATTGACGTATCCAATTTAGACCCATGCACAAAGCCTCTATTCTAAACACTAATGGCAGTGTTCTTGTGTCAGTTGAAGGCCCTACGGGTCTCTCACAATTCTCAGCAATGAAACAATATGAAGTTTTGAAAAAAAGAAATCTCATTCTATGTATATTGTTTCCCAGAAGACAGCACTCAGTTGACTCAGTGCTGGTTTCTGGATATGAAAGAAGTACCCATGACCTCTAGTTCTGAGTGAAATATTCTCTTCCCAAAGGAAGCCTCTCAACTCAGTATGAGTACCTGTTTACTGCACTACGTTCTAAAGAGGGCAGGGCAAGTGAGACAAGCAGACTTTGGTGCACAGTCTTTCTTGTCATCTTCATCAGAGCATGTTTGATAGCAAGTAACTGAAACCTGCTCAAGCAGGTCTCAGGGGGATTTTCTGCAAGCTCATGTGGGGTATCTCATGAAACACAAAAGAAAGAAGCACAGCTGGGCTGGCTTAGGGTAGGAAATGCTTGCTGGAAAGTCATCAGGGGTTGAGCAAGTTACTCTTGAGTTAGTATGGGATTTTATAGTGGTTAAGAGGGCGGAATCTGGAACCAGGCGTCATGAGTTCAAATCCCAGTTCCTCCATTTGCTTGCAGTACTTTTTTGAAACATAATCGCTCCCTGTCTCTTCTTTCTTCAGCTATAAAGTGGGATAATATTAATTTCTGCTATAGAGGATTGTTGTTGGAGTTAAGAAATACAAAGGGTATGTAGTACCTGGCATGTGTAACTGCACTCAGTAAGAGGTAATCACACTAATAACCTATTTATTGACAATGTGACATTTATTTTATTACCTGTGGGCAGTTATCCCTTCAATACTTACTTTTAGAAAAAGCTATCCCTTAACATAAAATATTAATAAACTGACTGAGTCAAAAAAGGGGTGGGATAGGGAACAACTGAGTAAATTAAAAGTAACATTGAACAAAATAGCATGTAGTACAGAATATCCATGAAATAAGGTTCATATAAGATCAAACGCATTCAAATTGGTGGCTTATTTTATGCTGCACAAAAATTCTACATCAAGTCTTTCTGTGGCTTTAGTATGTATCAGTTACAAGTCAGCAAGATGTTTTGTCCTTTTAAAAAGTATAAAAATGGTTATACCAAATAAAAACCTGTTACATACAATAACATTTGGCAAGTAAAAGAGAAAAAATCATAATATTGATAAATCCATTGCTTTTTATGTGTATATGTATACATACAAATCAAGGACATGCCCCCAAAGATATGGCAGTGTGTTAGCCTTCTAGAACTTAAACCTACAACTAGGGACGTGAGGGAGAAGAAAATGCCTGAATTTTTTTTTTCTTTCTCAGCTGAGGCATCCTGACTTGACTGAGTTAGCATGCAGCAACTGAGTTTTCACTGTCAGGCAGAATGGGGACTCAAGAAACAAATTAAGTTCAGTTTTTATCTTTTGTTTTTTTTTCATAAATACTCTTCATAGCAAAGAGCATCATAAATAAAGTCAAAATATCAAAAGGCCATAAAAGTTTATTTAATTTGGCTACATATAATTACAACTTCTGTAACTATACCATTAACAAAGTCAAAATACAAACAAAACACTGAGAAAAAGTCTTTGCAATGTGTTTCACAGAAAAGGACTAATCTCCTCAATATATAAAAAGCTCATAAAAAATCAGTAAGAATAAAGACATACAGCCCAAAAGAAATATGATTCAAGATTAGTCACAGAAAAGAACTTTGGAAAATTTACCCAGCCTTATTATATAAATTGTATCCTAATGTCATAAGCCATCTAACAACATGCTTTGTTTACGAGTCTGTGGAGAAACACACACTCTCATTTATTATGGGTGGAAGTATAGTTTTTTGTTTCACAAACCCCGTGGACTATTAAGCAATGTCTCTTGAAAATACAAATGCATATAAATTTGATCCTGCATTTCATCCAGATTTATTTGCATGTACGTGAAATGAATGTGTTTTCTTATTATAGTACATCATTTTCTAAATAGCAAATTATTGGAAAAAGTTCAATGTCTATCAACAAAGGACCAGTTAAATAAATTATGGTAAATCAAAAGAATGAGAAAATATTTTATATATTTGTTCTGTATGAAGCTATGTAAAACAATCTACGAATATTATATGGAAAGATCTCTTAAGTGAAAAATATTTACTACATACCTTTTTATACACTTTGAATTTTCAACCATGTTAATGCATCACCTATTCAGAAAATTAAATTTTAAAAATTAGAGAAGTTGTGATAGTACTCACAACAAATAAAATCTAATTAGAGAGTTGTTCCATCATTGCAGGAGCAGTGAAGTAATATGTTTGTTCAACATTTTTATTATAAGAAGACTTGTAATTAAAATCATGCTGTGATACCGTTTTTCATTTATCAGAAGAGGAAAATCTAAAATTTGACAATTCACAGTATTGGTGAGGCTCTCTGGAAATAGACACTTGTACATAGCTGGCAGAAGTATGAGTTGTCTGCCTACTATATAGCAACATCCTCACCTATTTCTTTCTTTGCTTTTTTTTTTGCAGCAGAGCCTCCCACTGTAATAGCTGAACATATTAGCTACTTGCTTTCCCAGCAGTGTGTAGTTAGGGCATGGGCATATAAACTAGTAGATACAAATAGAACCTGAGAGGATGTCTGGGATTTGGGGTTGTATTCCCCCTTTCTAATAAAAAGGAACACACAGATGGAGAATATTTTCCACTCCATATGACACCTTTGACTGTGGTAACTATCTTGGACCATAAGGAACAAGCTAAAAATGCCATGCTTTCAGATTTTGTGTTATATGTAAAGGACATCTCTGTCTTTTAGAGCCACTTTTAGTCGGGTGTTCTTATTTATAGCTGTAAGCATTCTAATACCTGAAGTTTCTCAGAAAGCAGATCAAATGCTAATAAATAGAGCCACTTCAAGTTATGTTTGTAACTGTTCTCCACAGGTCAAAAGTGGAAAATTAGAGAAGTGAGAGAGGGCGAGAGAGCATTAGAAGGTGCAAACATTGCAGTTTTCTATAGGTGTGCATTGCTTTGCTTTAGCAACACCGTTCCTTACTTGTGTGGTTTAAGAACATACGGTTTTCTGGCTTCCCTGGTGGTGCAGTGGTTGAGAGACCACCCGCCGATGCAGGGGACACGGGTTCATGCCCCGGTCCGGGAAGATTCCACATGCCGCAGAGCGGCTGGGCCCCTGAGCCATGGCCATTGAGCCTGTGCGTCCGGAGCCTGTGCTCCGCAACGGGAGAGGCCACAACAGTGAGAGGCCCACATACTGCAAAAAAAAAAAAAAAAAAAAAAAAAGAACATGCGGTTTTAATCTCACCATCAAATATAGTTTGTGGGCATAACAAATGCTAATATAGTCTACTGAATGAATATGGAATTCGAGAAATAGCTTCTCAATGAACAAAGATAACCCTGAGTTTTACATCTTTCTTGATTTTGTCTATTTCAGGTGACAGCACCTCTTTTTCATTTAGACCCCTAAAAATAGTGATCATTCAAAGCAGAATAACATTAGTGGTCTCTCCTAAGTTATCCACTAACCAGCAATTAACTTATGAAAATCCAGTTCATCTATGATCCTATGAAACCCTTGCAAAATTACTACTGCTTTATAAACTCAATAAATTTAAATTCTAAGCAAAATTTGTTTTTAGGCTTTCAATTCTATAGAACAACAAAAAAAATCCCAACAATTCTGTTTTTCTCTAAATCAAGTGATGCTACCAACTGACAGATTGTTAAACTATTTGTAGGTAGCAGACAAATTAACTGTAAAATTTACAAAGAGAAATGTAAGTAAAGATTTCTGTCAGGAATGTCTGAACCAGTTGTAATCAATCAAAAAGCTGATTAAAATTATTAATTTACTAGACTATGAATTACTTCTCTAGCTCTAATTTTCTGTACTGTAAATACTCATTTTCCATGAAATCAATAGTATGAGCCTGAAACTGGAAAATTCTATGTCAACCAATATCCAAATATGTATATGTGTGTGTGTATATATATCTATATATATTTTTTAAATTATGAGTATTAAGGACTTACTGATTCCTTCATTTTTCCATTTCATTTATGGCCAAATCATACTTCTTATGTAAATTTATTTTCATACAACTAGAGTTTGAGATACATTTTTCCAAAACCTTGTAAAATCTAGATGAAATTTGGACATTTTATTTGCAGTGGAAATGGCGTCTAAGAAATTATGAAATTTCACAAATATTTAGGGAGGGTCTCATTTGCCAGAATTACATGAAATATTTAATGTAAAACTTAGTAGAACAATTAAATTATTTTGTTAAGTATTAAATTCTATGTTGGCCATTCAAAATATGTCACTCTGCTTGTCTATAATGATATATATTTTTGTCTTTATACTTAGGTATTTTCATCAGCGTGAAATCCATATTGTATCTTTAGGAGGAACAGAAGTTTATAAAATTAGGTAGCAAATTTAGTTGATTCCCTTTACCTTAAGGAAACAAACTGTGCATTTTCTCAAGCAGGGAACAGATGTAAGACATGCTCTGAGGGAAAGAGGAAGAAGAGGGGGGCCATAGTAAAAGCCACTTGTGATCTTTTAAGCAACTTGGTTATATCTGAGGGGAAAAAAATCACAAATTCAGCACCCAAAGCATTAAAGGATAATGTGGATTTCTGTGAATGAGTTGTGGGAATATGCAGGTGGAGGCAATTGTCATCACATATCACAAACAAAATCTTCCCCAAACCCTCCTTGGGCATCCCTTGCTTGTCACAATTTCTAATCCCTAAGGCAGATGATGACTTCCATCTTGTTCTCATTCTCTCCTTCTGCCCAGACTTCCTGCTTCACAGGCCCACCCTCCCAAAATTCCCTTTCTCTCCTCCCTCAGCCTCTCCTTTTTTCTGCTTTCCTATCCTACCAAGCAAAAAGTGGCTCGGCTATGAGCCCAATTTAGGTAGTGTTTTTCCTCTAACATGGCTCCTGAAGGAATGTGTGTTTGTCGGGGGTGGAGGAAAGTCTCAATTCTTCTGCTGTATATAATGTCTTAGGTATATCTGTGAGAATGTATTTGTTGCATCTATCCTATGTACCTAGCGCTGTGCTCAACAACAGTGATACACAAATAGATCTGTAGATACCTATCTATATAAATATATACACACATACATACATATATCTACATATAAATACACACACATGTATACACAAATATATGTATATTTTAATACATGTATATTATATAATATTCCCATTTCATTTCATATAGGACTAACTTTTTTTTTTTATAATTAAGGCTTGTACTCAAACACAGATTACGTGCCTCCCTAAGTGATTTCACCTCCCTTTCAAGAATGCTTTGATAAGATTTTTAAAGTAATTTTATTAGTCTTACACCTGATACTCATACTCATCATTATTCTCTTGCTTTCTCTGGTTTTGTCTTGTTTCTGCTTCTTGGACCCTACAGTGGTCACTACACAATGAGCCTCACAAAAAGTACTGTATGCAAAAGTACAGAATTCCAGAAGGAATGTATTAAAATAATAGTCGAAGCAAGCCCCAGCTTCATTCCCAGCTACTCTTATTTTATTAAGCTCTTTGTTCATGGTTCATGGTGAGCATAATGTCTTGTCTATTCTGCTATGACAAGAGCCCCAGACTGCACAACTTTACCATCATTTCATTCCAGTTGCCCAGCCAGTTCAACTTTCCACGCATGTAAACATGTACTGGTTTTACAATCCTGATGGATGAAACAGTTAAACTTAGTTTTCCCAGACCCCTCCCATTCTATTTTATTTCTATGCCCCCACTTTACTGGAACCTAACTCATTCCTTCTTGTCCTGTTCTTAGTAAGAATGGTCATATTGCAGTCATCTCCCCTTTATCTGAAGGCTATTATATATTCATTTTTTCCATTCTATATAATTGTATCCCAAACCTTTTGTCATTTTAAGAGCATACCACAGCTAAGGAATAACTAATTATTATTCAGTGTGATATTCCATTATGATTTATTGCCTTTCCTTTCAATTTCATCTATATTTTAAAGATAAACACAGAGGACTTTCCAAAATGTATCTAATTTTGAACGACTACCAGGATTCATGGGCATTTAACCACAGTTTTCACGCATTCTGAAATACCCTCACATATCTCTAAGGAGTGTGTCTTCATGGGATGTTTTTTCACTTCCATGTACAAAGCAGCAGTGTGAGTATAATTGGCAGAGAACCTTAACAGAATAAAGCTTTGTTTCAGTTAACCAACAGGAGCAATAGGCTCTCCCAGTTTCAACAGTTTTTTTTAATATCACTCATCTACTCCAGTTAGAAACATAAGGAAAATATGATATTCACTCTCCATGGGCTCTAAATTTCTAAGCTTGCATTAGTCCCTGGAATAATGAAACAGAAATGTCTTAGTTACACATCAGTAAAAATACTTGATTAAAATTTTTAAGTGAATTTGTATAGAGGCACATCTAAGTATGGTATTTGTATCACGAGGATTGGGTAATACCACTAACAACTACAATTATTTTTAGGTCTCTTACATCATCAGTCGTAATGCACTTGAATGGTACACGCATCTTAGTACCGGTAAGCAGTTCAAATGAGAATCATTTTATGACAGAATTGCTTAGGGTAAGTGAGTTTCCTTTTCCAGATAACTTTCTTTCAGTGCTAAGGGGGAGGGAATTCATTAGAAGTCATGGAACATTCACTGTCGAGCCATTTCCATTCTCTGAAGGTAGAAACAGGTCATTAAAAAAACATTATGGGTAATGGTAGAAAAGCAACAAGAGAATGTTGTCTCACAACCCATGGGAGCATGGGAGGGAAGGAGCGCCAAAATAATCAGAAATTGTTTAAGACAGCTCTCTTGTGCCAAAAAGAAAAAGAAAGAAAGCATGAGGGAAGGGAAGGAAAGGGAAAGGAAGGGGGGAAGGGAAAGGAAAAAGAAAAGGAAGGGAAGGAAGAAGAGCCTACAGTGTCTCATGAGATATGCCTTTACCTCTCTGGTCCTTAGATTCCCCTGCACCTGCTACACACTCACCCTGCATTCTATAGATCTATTCCAATTGGGAGTTGCAAATAATTCTTGTCATGTGATTCTTTCCTCTTCCACGAAAAGCCTTCTTACTCAAAAATTTAAGAAAAATAAAAAACTTTTTTGAATGATATTGTGAGAAGAGGGCTTAGAAAAATGAAAGTCTTTTATTCTCTTTCTTTCCCTTCCCCTTTCTTCCCTCTCTCCCTTCTTTCCTTCCTGTCAATCATCTACTGATGTATAACACATATTCCTCATTTTGTTATATGGTATCATGCAATTTAATTAAGTTAGATAAACATATACTAAGTATTATGTACAAGGCACTTACCACTTTTAAGATAAATCTTAGAATTTTGAAGGCCAGGGATGAAAACATCCACAATCAAGGATAAAAGGCAGCCAGAGCACACTACCACTCTGCCAAGCAGAAGTTCGTATGAGCCCTTGTATGTACAGGCTCTCATTCTTTCCATGGTATTCACTTGGTTTAGCACTTAGGGCCTTTATTTTGAAGATCTCTGTGACTGTGGTTATGTATCCAAATCTTATATATTTTGGTTGCTTGATTCCCACTATTGACCCACTTAGGACACTGCATTTATTCTTTCCACCTCCATGAAAGTTTATTAAAGCCCTTCTATTCTGGGTGGGAGGATTTAAGATACTCATTAAACTTGGAGTATATTATTGCTATCAAAAAGCATTATAGTAGAGCCTTACGTTATTGTATACAGTAATCCATTCCAGGTGGATTACAGCTTCCTGTGTGAAAGGCAAAAGTAGAAAAACTTTTCTAAGAACATATAGAAAGACGTTTACATGGACTTGGGACAGAATACGATTTTGCAAACAAAACAGAAAAGTGATAACCATAAAAGAAAAGATCGATAAGCCACAAAATTCAATTAAGAACTTCCGTCCTTCAAAAGACACCATAAAACAATGAAAAGACAAGCCAGACACTCTGAAATATATGACTTCATAAAGAATCCATGCCAATCCCTAGACAAGTGCACAAAATTCACGAACAGCAGGACATTGATGCTGAGGGAGGCTGTGCACGGGTAGGGTGGGGAGTACACGGAAGTCTTTGTACCTTCTCCTCAGTTTTGCTGTGAACCTAAAAATGCTCTAAAAAATAAAGTCTGTTTTAAAAAATCATGACCAAGCATTTCACTGAGAAGGAAACATCAAAGATATTAAACATGGGAAGATTGCTATTGATTAGAAATGTGCAGATTCAGACTGCAATTAATCACCATTTCCATTTATTCCCCCAAATTAGCAAAAGTCAAAATATCTGATGATGCTGAACGCTGGTGTGCATGGGAATCAGTGGAACTCTTTTTATACAGTTGGAAAGTATGTGTATTATACAACCATTTTGAAGGATAGTTTAGCATTGCCTTGTGGAGATAAACAGAAGCACTTTCCACAACCCAGTGTTTTACTCTTGCAAGATGTGCCGGGATACAGGTGCTTAGATGCTGCAATAGCTAAAACTGGAAACAGTTCACATGTCCTTGAAGAAGACAATATATAAACAAGTCATGGTATATAACTAATGAAGTATTATACAGCCATTATTGAAATGATTAATGAAAATAAATGAAATATAACTATGTTCAAAAACAGAATAATATTAGAAATATGTATTTGAGGAAAGATGAATTACAGCAGTATGATAACGTTTTTATTGAGCTCAAAAGCAAACAAAATCTAACAACATATAGGTTGTCTATACATACGTAAAGTGATAAAGTAATTTAAACAGAAAAAAAAAGGAAAAGAAATGATTAGCCCAAAATTCAGAATAATGGTGGAGTCTGAAGGTGAGACAGTGGGATGTAGTTGAGAAGCATACACAGCTGGGTATAAGGGATTGGCAGTGTTCTAGATCCAAAATTGGGTAGTGACAATAAAAGATGTATACTTTGTTATTCAGTTTCGTCTGTGAATACTACATGTTTTTTTCCTGAGGAATTACGTGTAGCATGCATACATTTTCACAATATCCATTTATTGCAGTGATTAATTACCAATAAAATATACCAAGTATTTATAAAATTTAAGGGAATGGCAGATTCAGAGAACACATTAGTCACCTTGCAGCTTTACCTCTTTTAAAGATAACAAAGACAATTGTAGCCAAGCAAATAAAGAATTTATTTTTCAAAAGATTAAATCCAAACTATACAAAATTCAACTCTAAAGCTTATTCTATCCAAGTATAGGAATAAAAATCAGGATCGATTCTCAACTTTAGACTTTCTAAAAAATTATATAATAGCAACCAGGAGAAGTTCTTGTTCAAAAGTACAACAAAGCAGTGGTACCTCACCCTAGGCCTTAATGCAAACTTGGATTCATTTGACTCCAGGGATGGGAGTCAGTGCTTATGATTCTAGTTGATCTTATCACAGACTCGTATCTACTCTGTCACGGGTGGATGACTTGTGCAGTCTTTGAGTCTTCTCTTTCTTTGGCCCAGTTATGCTAAAAGCTGGAAGATTCAACTACATTTTACTGATTTGTGAGGAAAATAGACTTTGGAAGACAGTGGTTACCATGCCAGCCCTGCTCTGGCTAGGTCTTCCCAGATAATACTGTAGAATAGAAAATTGCTGTTTGGGGAGTTCCCTCAGTGTGCTAGGAATTGAAACTAAGACAATTTGGGCAAGGTCAACTTAGGTATGGACTTAAAATATAACTACACTATATATATATATATATATATATATATATATATATATCTCCTAGAACATTTTTCCAAGACACAGGAATACTTTTTTATCATTCATTAAAAAGAAATTAAACTTGATTCAGAGCCGGGCTGGTTTCCACAAAGTGTAATATTTTTTTTTTACAAAGCCAGCAGGAAAAAATAAATTCAAAAATAAATCAATTTTGAGATAGCTTTAAATAAAGAGTCAACATTTCCTTTGAATTATAGGAAATGTATTCCTTATAGAGAGAAAAAGTGTCTCTCTGACTCCCTACCCTAAATTACTTCTTTTATAACGTTCCATTTCAGGGGAAGTTCCTGCTGTTCAGACTGGGCAAACAATCTTGCAACTCCATAGGAATTTTTAGTTATAAAAAATGTGTTTTCTACAAAAGCCACATAACTAGAAGCGTAGAGAATGTCATTACAGTAGGTTGAAGCACCCTCCTCTTCATCTGTGGGCACGTGGGCATACATTGTTTAAGCTGTAGACCAGGAAATCGGCCTACAGCGGGGTGTGGAGCTGTAATATTTACATATTCAGATAATTCTTCCTTCTCAACAGAACCCATGATAGATACATAAGAAGGTGTTATGAGTATAGCAAGTACAATAGATTTACTTAAGTAAAATAAAAACTCATTGAGTAAAACCTTGTTAATTTAGAGTTTGTCACATCATAGAAATTATATATAAAATCAGGCAAACCCAACTTGCCCTAATGCAGCTGTAAGAGCAAATAGTTGAAAAATCAGTTAAGCACTAACAACAACAAAAAAGCAAAATAAAACAACCAAAAAAACAGCAGTAGTTTTGTCCAAACTAGAAATGATTGTTTAAAAAGCAAAATTCTTAAATATTTTATAATTCCCAAATATTTTTACCCTAAAGAAGGATGCTTGTTTTCTATATGTGTCTTAATTTTCCTCCTAGCTATTAGATTCATGCCTGAAACCTAAATCCTGTTTGCTTCCTCTCTGTATGATTAGGGTTAAATGGTCATTTAATGTGTTTCAGTGTCACAACTAAGGACACACCACTGACTCTTAAAGCAGCTCAGACTCCAGACTCTTGTCACCTCCCTTTTGTTCTTTTGTCCTTCTTGCCAGAGTTCCTTCCAGGTACACATTACAGCCGTCTTGCATTAGGAACACCAGACAGCATTTCCAACCTACCCTTGGGGACCATTTTATTTTTTTGTTTATTCATTTATTTATTTAAATATTTATTTTATTTTGGAGCATAGTTGATTAACAATGTTTTGTTAGTGTCAGGGGTACAGCAAAGTGATTCAGTTATACATATATCTATTCTTCTTCAAGTTCTCTTCTCTTTTAGGTTATTACAGAATATTGAGCAGAGTTCCCTGTGCTATACAGTAGGTCCTTGTTGGTTATCTATTTTATTTTATTTATTTATATAAATTTATTTATTTATTTATTTTTGGCTGTGTTGGATCTTTGTTTCCGCGTGCAGGCTCTCTGTAGTTGGAGCCAGCGGGGGGTTACTCTTTGTTGCGGTGTGTGGTCTTCTCATTGCGGTGGCCTCTCTTGATGCAGTGCACAGGCTCTAGGTGTGCGGGCTCCAGTAGTTGTGGAATGCAGGCTCACTAATTGTGCCTTTCTGGCTGTAGAGCGCAGGCGCAGTAGTTGTGGCGCACAGACTAAGTTGCTCCGCGGCATGTGGGATCTTCCTGGACCAGGGCTCGAACTTGTGTCCCCTGCATTGGCAGGCGGATTCTTAACCACTGCACCACCAGGGAAGCCCTGGTTATCTGTTTTAAATATAACAGTTTGTATGTCAATCCCAAACTCCCAATCTATTCCTCCCCTGCACCCTTTCCCCCTGGTGACCATAAGTTCGTTCTCTAAGTCTGTGAGTCTGTTTCTGTTTTGTAAATAAGTTCATTCGTATCATTTTGTTTAAGATTCCTCATATAAGCAATATTATATGATATTCGTCTTTCTCTGTCTGACTTACTTCACTTACTATGATAATCTCCGGGTCCATCCATGTTGCTGCAAATTTTAAACAGCGAAACACGGAAATGCAAAAAAAAAAGAAAAAGAAAAAAATGGTAGTAACTAGATAGTGAAAAGGACACGTTGATAGCATGAACGCTGAAACAAGGCAGAGCTTGGCCATGTTCAGCCTCAGCTGGGAACATGCACATTAGGTGACTCAAATTTTTTGCTGCTCTGCCCACGTCTGCGAGTAACCGCAGAGGCACGTCCCTAGTATTAATTTTACGTTTACAAATAAATTTTAGTAAGTAGGCAAATTAGCAAATTCTAGGTCCTTGAATACTGAGGATTGATTGTATTTCTCTAATGCCACTTCTCAAACAGAACAAGCCTGTCTCTTCTTGTATTAGCCCTTCTCAACTTCGAGGCTAAAGTAAGAGCTAACAGTTATGTAGCCTTTGATGGTTGCCAGGCCCCTGTCACAGGACTTCACTTGTATTTACTTCTTCGATTCTCACAATAGTTTTATGAAGTAGAGATACCATGATCATCATCTTTGTTTTATAAAGCACTCAACGAGCACAGAGAGTTTTGATTATTTGCTCAGGTTACACAGGCAGTAAGTAGCCTAGGTGGAATTAAAAGCAAGCAGCCTAGCCCCATACTTGTTCAGGTAAACAGATGCTCAGCTGTACAGCTCACACAAGTGCCTCCTCTCTCCCCACCGCCTAAATGTCCTCAACATACCCAGTGCCTTGGTCTCAAGTCATCCAGGTTTTGCTAGTTCGGTTTTATCTCTGAATCAAGTTAAAGTGCAGAAAATTCTGTGTGTGTGTGTAACATGGTCTTGCCTCCTTGGAGGAAGCTTTTCACAGTATTCTGTCCTAGGCTTACACGGTTAGATACCATAAGTGCCATATGGAACCTGTTACTTTATTTATTGGAGATATGTTGTTGAGGACATTGCCTTCGACATTCCTCAGTGTTCCCAGTATAAAGAACCACATGAATCATTTCCCTCAGGCCTAGTGCCAGGAAGAGCCTAAGTAATACGCATGCATTTTTTTCTTTTGGAACAATGTGGGTCAGATTAATAACCATATCTCTTAAGTGAATTTTAGGCAACTGTAGAACTCTAAAGGAGGCCGTGTGTGCACAACATCCTACATGGTCATTAAAGCTTATGTTACCATGTACTCATTACATGTTTTCATTTTTCTCCTTCTCTTGACAGTTCATTCTATTTGAATTTCTACCTTACATATATCTATATATGCTACCTCAAAACAATTGAGGGATGAAACATGGGGAAAGTATATAAAGAAATGAATATATAAATTAATTTGATTTGGAGTCACCTCATTTTCCCTGTCACTGTCTTCTAATACATTTTAGCTTATAGACACAACTTTAAAAGGGGCATCCAACACTGAATGTGAAATTCTAGAAGTGCTCTAACCAACACTCCTAGCCTTATTCTCATTTGCCTTGATCAATTTTGGTTAAAAGATAGCATACACTTTGTGTCTAAGTTTCCATAATTCGCTATGTGATAGAATTATATTTTAGAAATTTATAAGGATATTTTTGGTAAATTCCAGTTTAGATTTATAAGCATACGTTTTTAAACAAAAATCTTACTTTTAAATTGTATCAATATTTTTATACAAACAATAAAGTTATATTCAGGCTCTGCAGTATATTTTTAAAACTTCTGCAGATAAATCTAAACAAGACCAAAGTGACTACATTTCCTAAGACTGAGTAGATGAACATGTGTGGGTGTGAGCAGAGTCACATCTGCATAGATTATGCTCCCAAGTAAGGAAGGACTCCTAGTTTTTAAACGTTATGTCAGCTTAGCAACATGATCACATCACCTTCAATTCTAGGAATTCATCCACTGATCACAATTATGATGGGATCATAATCTTATGTTTTGACCATTTTCTTCTAGAAATGTAATGAAGTTATTTACTGTGGGTTATAGACTGGCATCAAAAATTGTTTTTAACTAAATGTGATGGGGTTGAAAAGGTAAAATTATCCTATGAGCCTGTATATATTAGAACTTTAAAAATAATCTTTAAAGAGTCATAAAGGAGCAAGAAGAAAGAGGAGACTGCTAACTGTCTCATAGGAGGGATGAGTTGAGCATGTTGTAAAGTAAAACACGGTTTGGTCTCAATATAAGTTAACTTTATTTTATTAAGGATAATTTACAACCCAGAAGATATAGTCCATGTTGAGACTTTTAGGAGGCTTTAAATTTTATGTGTAGGAGGCTCTTATTTTATGTTAAGAGAAGTGGTATCTGTTTATTATCCAAGAGAGAATAATTCACATTTTGTTTCCATGATTATGGATATGATATTGAATACAGTTAAAGAGCGCATTGTGGATTGATTTTTTTGACTTTAGAAAATGCCAGAGATAGGTAGATATAAATACACACACACACACACACACACACACATATTCACGCACACACACAGATTAGGTAGCTGTGATTACCAGATCAGTAATGTAAAAAGCAGAATCGTCACTTTTCCAGAGAACCAAGAGGGAAGGCTTGACTAAAGGTAAAACAAAATTAAAAATACAGACTATTTTCCCCAGAATTTGTTGAATTTTAAACATACTAATTTTAAGCCTTTTCCCAAGCAGGGAACTGTAGGAAGAAACTAAGCTTGATAAAAAGTAATAAAGAAGAAAAAACCACACTAGAACACCTAATATACATTACTCTATAGCATGGATCATTACAGACCATTATTGAAGAATTTTAATTTTGGTAAAAGATACATATTTTGCCACCTAATAGTCCTGATATTTGTAAGTGTTTCCCTATAAAGCAGTTCTTAATGCTACCACAGAGAGGAAAAGAGTGTTTCCCTGAATTAATTATATCAGTGAAGGAAGTAACAGAATCTTCCCTAGGTATTTATTATTCTCTTTTCTTTTAGGTGGTCGGCAAACTTAAAGTTTTCAAGGCAATACAGGTACTTTTTTTATATATGGCTTTTATTCTGGCATAAATCCCTTAAAGTCAATTAAAACTCATCATGCTCAACCAACAGAAAACTTCAGGAAGCATAGCTCCTTCTAATTAGTAGACATACATGTATTGGCACAGCCATAGGAAGTATAAGTTCCACTGACAACAATATTTTTGTTAGAGAAAATGCATTTATTTATAATGTATCCAGAGTCTTAAAATCATCTAAATAATGTATAAAGAAGCTTAGTCCCTCTTCAGCGATGGAGAGTACATTCTCTCTCTGATTGTGGATAATTACAGTCCCAAAAGTCAGCAGGAAAAGAACTTTATCATGTAAACAACATCTCAATTTCTATGCAAAGGGTTGTATGTTAAGAAAACACTTAATATGGGACATAAAGCCACGTAAAACTAACATTTTTCTGAATAATGACTAAGGGTGATGCTATTTTTCTGAGTTGTGACATAAAACATTGGGATTGGAAAATATTAGAAATAAAAGAGAAATCACCAGAAAAACATGCAAAATCTTAACCTGTCTTCTGGTCTACTAATTGAAAGCATAACATATAAAACAATTAACGGTAACATCCACTCAGTATATACTAAGTAGTTATTCTGTGCCAAGCACTGCTTACAATGTATAAGTGAATCTAGCACTCAAGGATCCTGTTGCATTCTCTTTGCCTTAACTGGTTTATATTCTTCTTTCCTGTATTACCTTATTTTGTTTATGTTTACTATTATTATCAGTTGTTTTTCCCAGTACTTAACACAGTGTTTGTTATTTTAGTCTAGATCTGTGCTATCCAATATGGCATCCACCAGCCACAGGCGACTATTAATTTAACTTAATTAAAAATAAATAACATTTAAAGTTTAGTTCCTCAGCCTCACTAGCCACATTTTAGCAGAGCTAACAGGATTTGATGACAGACTGCAGGAGGGATGAAGAGAAAGCAAGCCATCAATGAGGATCCAGGGATTTGGCCCTAAGCACTGCTAAGGATGAATTTGCTAACTACTGAGATGAGAAAGCCTGTAGATAGAGATCAGTAATTGTATTTGGAACACGTTAATGTAAGTTATGTATCTTCACATCTCTAAGTGGAGATGTGAAGAGGGCATTTGGCTATACAAATCTAGTGTTTCAACAGAGAGGTTTGAGATGAAGATTTTAATTTGGAAATACCAACATGGAGGTGATGTTAAAACCTAGATAAGATTGCCAAAATAGCAAGTATAGATAGAGGAGAGAAGATGAAGGACTGAGAATTTACATACTACAAAATGAAGATGTCTGGTAGAAGCTGAGGAAAGAGTGTAGGAGAGCAGTGTCCCGGAAGCCAAGAAACAGTGTGCAACCAAGGGGAAAGGTAATCCATTGTATCAAATACTTTGATAAGTCAACTATAGGGAGAACTGGAAATTAACCATTGGATTTAGCAACCTAGATGCAACAGACAGAAGCAGTTTCTGAGGAAGGTAGGAGTGAAAGCTTGATTAGAGTATGTTTAAGAATGAATTGGAGAGGGAGTTTGGAAACAGGGCTTATACTTGACTTTTTGAAGATTTTTGCTACGAACAGGATAGTAGCTCGCAGGTAAATGGGATCAAGAGAAAGAACTTTTAAAATAAAGAAATTACAGCTTGTGTGGATGGAGATGAGAATGATCCAATAAAGAGGGAGTATTGGTGATGTCAAGGGGAAAGAGAAGAATTACTGGGGTAGAGGAGAGGGGATAGGATCTGTGCTCCCATGGATGCACTGACTTTAGACAGGCTTGTGGGGTGCTCTTCCATAGTCTTGGGTAGTAGCAGAGATTATGCATGGAAGGATAGATGTGCAGGAGGCACATAAGCTGGTGGGGGTCTGTGGAAGTTCTCCTCTGAATGCTTGCTTTCCTCACCGAGGTGGGAGGTTGTTGTTTGAGAGTAAGCATAAGGGAAAAGATTTGGGGGGTTGAGGGTTAAAGAAGAAAGTAGGAGATAGACATTTAAGAGTTTATGATGCATAGTATCGTTGTCTGGCAATACTAGGAGTCCTTTTTTTTTTTTTTTGAAGATTTATTTTTTATTTTCTTTATATTTGCCTGTGTTGGGTCTTAGTTGCGGCACGCGGGATCTTCATTGAGGCATGCGGGATCCTTCATTGCCGCGTGCGGGTTTTCTCTCTCTAGTTGTGGTGTGCAGGCTCCAGGGCGCGTGGGCTCTGTAGTCGTGGCACACCGGCTCTCTTGTTGAGGCATGCGAGCTCAGTAGTTGTGGTGTGTGGGCTTAGTTGCCCTGAGGCACGTGGGATCTTAGCTCCCTGACCAGAGATCGAACCCGAGTCCCCTGCATTGTAAGAGGGATTCTTTACCACTGGACCACCAGGGAAGTCCCTGAGAGTCCTTTTGAGGTTGAAGGGCGTGAAATGAGATCAGTCCACGTGATTGTGTGACTTTTCCCCAGCTCTCATCTTCACAGATGTAGCTGTGGAATAGGGCAGAAAAGTATTTAACCACAGTTGTGGCTAAAACTAGTATGATAAAGAAACATAGGCAAGAAAATTAATTTTATATACAAAGGAGTACCTAAGCTGGGTAAAAGGGGATAGGGGACCTCATGGAGTAAGGGGCAAGGAAAAGATGGTAGCGTCTAGAATGGTAGTTCTCAGTGTGTGGTCTGGGCAACCCTGGAAGTGCTCCAAGATCCTTTCAGGGAGTCCTAAGTATTATCTTAATGCTACTAAGATGTTACTTGCGTTTTTCACTCTTATTATCTCATAAATCTACAGTGGAGTTTTATAGAAGCTCACGATGTGGATATCAGAGCATTGACTACAGAAACATAGGAAAATCCATCTGCCTTCTTTTAGCTAGATGTTAAAGAGATTTTCAAAATAGAAAACAGTGCTACTTTTCTCTTAAAGTTTATTTTTGCTTGGGAAATATAATAATTTCCCCAACGTGGAAATTGATGCTAAAATGTGTATTTATGTTTATATAAAATAAGTCTATTTTTGCTATTTTTAATAAACTTTTAAATAATTTTAATTTTTTACTTTTGTTTGTGATTCAACACAAAGCAGCAGACAGCCACATAAATAAAAGCTTTTTGGCATCCTCAGTAATTTTTTGAAGTGTAAGGTGTTCCTGAGATTTAAAAGTTGGAGAATTGATGAATTGGAGGAAGTGATAGAGTGAAACTATTGTTGAAGTCATATTAAAACAAAGAGTGGGCTGAAAGATAGGAGGTGTTGATAAACACACAAGGCATGCAATTGAGCTTGGGGAGGGATTAAAGTTATTGAATTCGAGGTCTACAGCTGTACTAGCTAATGAAATTTTCTGTGATGATAGAAATGTTCTATCTATTGTACATCTGAGCTGTACAATATAATGGCCATTAGGCACAGAAGGCCACTGAGCCCTTGAAATGTGGTTTAGTGCAACCAATGAATGAAATTTTAATTGTAAATTGTATCTAATTTTAATTTTAATTAAATATGTATAGCCACATGTATCTACCATATTGAACACTGCAGTATCACTGTGAGACTATACAGCTGAAATAGGTTGGAAAACAAGATTATTGCAGAAGAAGAATTCAGCCAACTGAGAGAGGCCAAAGCGTTGGAAGGATTATCTATCCATAAGTGCATTTTGCACGTTGAAATCAAGAATTAATATAGTAACCATCAAAATGACTAATATTCATAGAGCACTTTATGTACCGGGCTGATACCTTCACACGTATTTATTCATTTGCTTGTCACAATAGTCCTGAGATTTAGGTACTACTATTATCTCTATTTTACAGATGAGGGGACAGAGGCATATGGCTGTTAGGTAATGTGTCATACAAGGTATTGTGTGGTTGAGGGAGATTTAAACCCGGGTGCTCCAACTTCAGAGTCCGCTCTTAGTGCATTATACTGCTTTTCTTATTTGAGGTTGGTAATCTTTTAAAGTTTTCTCTAAATATTGCAGATAG